>NC_066561.1:9420715-9445715 GCF_024679095.1 Eriocheir sinensis | reverse complement strand
TACGGAAGGAGTTGTCATAATAGTAGTAGTAGTAGTAGTAGTAGTAGTAGTAGTAGTAGTAGTAGTAGTAGGAGGAGGAGGAGGAGGGAAGGTGTCTGATAACAGTTTATGGCCGGTGGAATAGCTTTCTCTCCACTCCCTCCTTCCCTCCCTTACTAACTGATTAATTGACTGACTCACTAATTGACTTGCTGACCACCTGCGTGCTGCACACACACACACACACACACACACACACACACAGAGGTCTCTCATGATTCTCAACCTTCCTTCCTACCCCCTCCTCCTCCCCTCCTCCTCCCCCTCACTCAGTTCTTGTCCGGCCAGTCAGCCACTCTCTGCAATTTACTCCAAGCATCATCATCGGTGACTAAGCAGAAAAAAGGCTTCGCTGGCTCGCCGAGGAAGGACGGGAAAGAGACCGCTGCTAACCTTCCTTGATGAGATTACGACTCCCACCACCACCACCACCACCACCACCATCAGCAAGAACAACACCACTCACTACTAGCAACCTCCCCCCACCCCACCACCACCACCTTCCTTCTCTTCTACTACTGCTACTGCTTCTTACATTCCTACTCTACTTCTACTACTACTACTACTACTACTACTTCTGATAATCCTCATCTACTATTATTTATATTCTTCTTCTCGTATTATTTAACTTTCTCCTAATACCGATTTTTTTTCTTTGACTTCTATGACTGAGTGCTTTCTTCAGCTGTAATGGATGGCTGCCCTGCCTTTTACTAGCGCGGGCGGATTTTATTTATAGCGGTGCCGTGATGAATGACTCGTGATGGATGTGACTCTTGCTTGGGCCACGCTGCTTCCCTCCTCCCCCCTCTCCCCTATCTCCTAGCGCTTCCTGTGACTGATGAGGCTAAGGTTGAGTGAGGTTAATAGGCTGACTGATGGATAACGTGTGAGTGGTGATCGTCCATGGAAACAAAACGTGAGTACTACATTTTTTGAGAACACTGAAGGAGAAAAAGAACACTATAGAGACCTAGAAAACACATGAAAAAAAAAACCAAGGACAATTAGAGAAATAGGATAAGAGAGATACATACGTAGACAGATTAAGACAAACAGACAGACACCATAGAGTCATAGACAGACAAACATAGACAAAAAAAAAGAGACAGACTGGTAGATAGACAGACAGACAGAGAGACAAAACAAAGAAGAATCAGAGTAAAAAGTACAATTCATAAACAACAACAACAACAACAAAACAAAAAGCTAAAGTTCCCAGAATCAAAGGAATTCATAAATCCATCAGGAGCGAGAGAGAAAAAAAAAGAAAAAAAGAAAAAAAAGAAAAGTAAAGGCAGACTCCAGGTAATTTGGGGGACCAGGTTTACTGAATTTATCTGTGTATTGTTTTCCTTCTCCGACACCCTTCAACATCGACATTTCCGACCTGAGGCAAGGAGGAGGAGGAGGAGGAGGAAGAGGAGGAGGTAAGGAAAGAAAAAAAAATGAGTTAGGGTTGAGGAGGAGGAGGAGGAAGAGAGAGAGAGAGGAGGAGGAGAAGGAGTAGGAAGATAGAGAGAGGAGGTGGAATAGTATAAATGAGAAAAAGAAAACTAATATACAAAGAAGAGATGATGATTATGGAGAAGGAAGATGAGCAATGTTGTAACGGAGAGGAGGAGGAGGAAGAGAGAGAGAGGAGGAGGAGGAGGAGGAGTAGGAAGAGAGAGAGAGGAGGTGGAATAGTATAAATGAGAAGAAGAAAAACTAATATACAAAGAAGAGATGATGATTATGGAGAAGGAAGATGAGCAATGTTGTAACGGAGAGGAGGAGGAGGAAGAGAGAGAGGAGGCGGAATAGTATAAATGAGAAGAAGAAAAACTAATATACAAAGAGGAGATGATTATGATTATGGAGAAGGAAGATGAGCAATGTTGTAACGGAGGAGGAGGAAAGGGCGGAGAATGGATTGGAGGATAAGGAGGAGATAAACGAGGAGGAAAAGAGGGAACGGGGGAAGGAGAATGGAAGAGGAGGATAATGTAATGTCAAAAAGGAGGAGGAGGAGGAGGAGGAGGAGGAGGAGGAGGAGGCATCTGGCCCACCCTGACATTACTCCATATAATGACAACTGACCGAGCTCCTTAACGCCGACGACCACCGTACAAAATATCTCTCAGCGACCCTCATATTAGACACGAGGCGCCGACGACCACGAGGAGGAGAACGACCAACGAGGAGGAGGAGGAGGACCACTGCTGTTCACTCCCGCCACGAACGAAAACGAGACAGCCAGCGAGGAATATAACATTAGAACATAAGAACGTAAGGAGTCTGCAAGAGGCCGGAAGAGGATTTGATATAAAGAAGAAGAAGAAGAAGAAGGACGAGAAGGAGGAGGAGGAGGACCACTGCTGTTCACTCCCGCCACGACCTCAAGAACAAGACGAGACAGCCAGCGAGGAAGATAACGAAGAGGAATTGATATAAAAAAGAAGAAGAAGAAGAAGAAGAAGAAGAAGGACGAGGAGGAGGAGGATAAGACTGAGGACAAGGACGAAGAATGTTTACAAAAAAAAAAAAATGAAGAATAAAGAAAAAAAGAGGAAAATGAGAAGAAAGTGACGAGGACAAAAAAAAAAAAGGATGAAGAGGCGATCGATACGGTAATTAGTGATAAGGACAGAGAGGAGGATGAGGAGGAGGAAGAGGAGGAGGAGGAGAAAAAATGGTATATGGCAGAAGAGGGTCGAGAAAAAGGAGGCAACGGCTGTGGTAAGGAAGGAGGAGGAGGAGGAGGAGGAGGAGGAGGAGGAGGAGATAAAATGAAAAAAAAAAAAAAAGGAATACCGTGAGATTAGTTAAGGAGTCGATGAAGTTGAAGAAGAGTTTAGGGAAGAAGAGAAAAGGAGGAGGAGGAGGAGGAGGAGGAGGAGGCGAAAAGGATAAAAGGACAGAGGGGAAGGAGAAGGACTAGGAGGAGAAGGAAGAGGAAGGAGAGCCAGGAGGAGGAGGAGGAGAACCAGCAGCACCAAGAAGAAGAGGAAGAAGAAGAAGAAGAAGAAGAAGAAGAAGAAGAAGAAGAAGAAGAAGAAGAAGAAAACCAGGACTAGAAGAAGAAGGTATCCAGGGGTAGGCAGGCAGGTAGGTAGGCAGGTAGGGGTAGGAAGGGAGGGAGGAAGGGTAGGAGGAAGGAAGGGTAGGAAAGCTTCGAGACATAAAATCAGCGGTGATAAAATTGCCGGATGACTAATAAATTGGGAAGATACCATCGGCGGCTCCGGGCTCAGGTAAATGTTTAGAGCACCGCTGGACCAGACAAGCAAATTATAAGATGTTTAGGGGGGGGGAGGCGGCGAGAGAGAGAGAGGAAGAGAGAGAAGGGGGGTGTTAGAGAGAGGGAGAGAGAGAGAGAGAGAGAGAGAGAGAGAGAGAGGGAGGGAGAGAGAGAGAGAGAGAGAGAGAAGGGTTGTTTTGTGTTTATCAGTAATCGGTCATTTTCTTAATCTATCCGTCATTCTGTGTGTGGAGAGAGAGATAGATAGAGAGAGAGAGAGAGAGAGAGAGAGAGAGAGAGAGAGAGAGAGAGAGAGAGAGAGAGAGAGAGAGAGAGAGAGAAATGCACCCCCTACCATCGTCGCTACGTCAAACATTCGCACCTTCCTTGGTAATTAAGACAACAACCTCCACCACCACCACCACCACCACCAGCGAGGACTCCGTCAGGCTGGGCTAAGGGGAGTCCATCACAGGTTATGAGGCTTTAAGGAGGGAGAGAGAAAAGTTGAATAAGAGATGGGAGACAAACTTGGGGTAGAGACGGAAGGAGCTGAGGTGAATGAAGACAAAATTAATTATATAGAAGAAAGGAAATGATAGAAGGATGACTATTGTGAGAGTTTTAGAAGAGAGAAATAAAAGTAGAATAAGAGATGGGAGACAAACTTGAGGTAGAGGCGGAAGGAGCTGAGGTGAATGAAGACAAAATTAATTATATAGAAGAAAGGAAATGATAGAAGGATGCCTATTGCGAGAGATTGAGGAGAGAGAGAAAGAGGAAGAAGTGGAATAAGAGATGGAAGACAAAATTGAGGTAGAGGCGGAAGGAATTTAGGTGAATGAAGACAAAAAAAATAATAATACAATAGAAGAAAGGAATTGAGAGAAGGATAACTATAGAGACTTGTCGGAGAGTAGAAAGTAGAATAAGAGATGAGAGACAAACTGGACGTAAAGATAGAAATAATTGAGATGGAGGGAGAGAAATAAAAATGATATAGAAGGAAGGAAATGACAGAAGGATGACTATTGTGAGACTTAGAAGAGAGAGAAAACAGTAGAATAAAGATTGAAGACAAACTGGAGGTGGAGATAGAACGAACTGAAGTGGATGGAGACAAAAAAAGAAAAGAAAAACAGATATGGAGGAAAGGAAATGACGAAAGGATGACTACTAGGTACTCACAAACATGGCTCAAGACAAACAGGTAAATTTAGACACTAGAAAGGAAATACTACTACTACTACTACTACTACTACTACAAAAAATAATAATGATAATAAATTTAGACACTAGAAAGGATATACTACGACTTCTGCTATTACTACTACTACTACTACTACTACTACTACTACTACTACTACTACTACTACTACCACTACTACTACTACTACAAATAATAAAGATAATAAGTTTGGGTCTAATAAATCATTGTAACTTTGTAATTCGAGTCATTGTCTTTGTACTTTACTGATGTGTGACTTCATTAATTATCATACGTTTAGGTCTGTCTGTTAGTGAGATAATGATGATGATGATGATGATGATGACAAATAGAGAAAATTCGTGTCTATAAGAAAATAAGTTTAAATCATCTCTATTCAAGGCTTGGCTATCATTGTCCTTTTGTCTGAGGCTTCTCTTACGCAAAAAAAAAAAAAAAAAAAAAAAAGCGTGTATATAAATAATTGTGTTGTTGCTGACTATGGTGGTGGTGGTAGTGGTGGTGGTGGTGGTAGTGGTGGTGGTGGTGGTGGTGGTGGTAGTGGTGGTGGTGGTGTGACAGAGATAAAGGGAAATGACACACTACTGATAAAGCGTGAAATCCCAACTCTCTCTCTCTCTCTCTCTCTCTCTCTCTCTCTCTCTCTCTCTCTCTCTCTAATTGATGAGGTCATCGGCCGTGACCTCTGTCGGGTCACTGTCTGTCTGGAGGAGAGGTCATGCATCACTGGTTGAGAGAGAGAGAGAGAGAGAGAGAGAGAGAGAGAGAGAGAGAGAGAGAGAGAGAGAGAGAGAGAGAGAGAGAGAAAACATACATACATACAGACAGACAGAGACACACAGATAGACAGACAGACGGACAAACAGACAGACAGACAGACAAGCAGAGAGGAAACATTCACAACGAGGCAGGTGACGGGCGGAAGCATACAGGAAGAATATTAACAAATCTATCTTCAATTTTCCCCACACTTTACGGACAGACAGACAGACAGACAGACGTGACAAACAGAGAGGAAGGGGAGAGAAAGAAAGACAGACAGAGACAACCTCTCGCGCGTACAAACGTCTTCCTTCTTTCCTCATCCTTGTGTTACAGACAAACAAACGAGGCTTTTTATGTATGCTTGCAAAACACACACCGTTCAACACCCCCTTCTCTCTCTCTCTCTCTCTCTCTCTCTCTCTCTCTCTCTCTCTCTCTCTCTCTCTCTCTCTCTCTCTCTCTCTCAATATTTGCTGATTCAATTATGAAGTTCGCAAACAAGTGGCACCTGAGAGAGAGAGAGAGAGAGAGAGAGAGAGAGAGAGAGAGAGAGAGAGAGAACTCCAATAAGCCACCATCCACATCACGACTTTTGTTTCTTGCCCAAGGTGTGAGTAGCTGGCGGCTCCTGGTGGTGGTGGTGGTGGTGGCGGTGGTGGTGGCGGTGGTGGTGGTGGTGGTGGTGGACGACTTTCCAATGTGATTTACCGAGTCGTGTTTTTCCCCTTCTTTGTGGTCGTCCCAGTTTTTTCTTCCTTTTTACTTTTTTTTCATTTTTTTTTTTTATAAATGTTCACAAGGAAGAAATTTTACAAGGCTTTATTTCACACTCGTCCCTCGAACTGTTTGGTGTGTGTGTGTGTGTGTGTGTGTGTGTGTGTGTGTGTGTGTGTGTGTGTGTGTGTGTGTGTGTGTGTGTGTGTGTGTGTGTGTGTGTGTGTGTGTTTGCAATGCTGTTTTCCGCCTTGCATTTTAAACAGCATATTCATTATTTATATTTCAATGTTTTGTATGTATGTGAGTATGTGCGTACGTGTGTGTGGGTGTGTGGGGAGGTGAATGCATGTATGTATGTATGTATGTATGTGGGGGGAGGATTGAATGCATGTATGTGTGTATGTATGTATGTATGTATGTATGTATGTGTAGGCTTTCTCTTTGATGGACACCTGTCTCGCTTTTACCTTGAGAGAGATGGAAGAGGAAGGGAAAGAGGGAGGGAGGGAGGGAGGGAGGGAGGGAGGGATGGAGGAAAAGAGGGAGGGAGGTGATAAAGTGGAGGGAAACTGCTCCACCTTGAGAAACTTGCAATGTGGAGATTTTTTTTTACTTACATATGGAGAGAGAGAGAGAGAGAGAGAGAAACGAAAAAGGAAGGCGTGAAGAGATCAAAGTGGAGAAAATATCAGAAAGACACGTATAGTTACCTCTCTCTCTCTCTCTCTCTCTCTCTCTCATCATTCTTAAGACATTCTATATTATTTTTTTACGGAATTATTTTGTCTACGGTACTGTCTTTCTCTCTCTCTCTCTCTCTCATCATTCTTAAGACATGCTAGATTCTTTTTTTACGGAATTATTTTGTCAAAGGTACTGGCATTCTCTCTCTCTCTCTCTCTCTCTCTCTCTCTCTCTCATCCTTCGCCCCATATGCTCACTCAGCCATCAAGACCAAACGGCAAGCAGTAATCGCAGACCTAGTTTCGTTCATTACAACACTCCTCCTCCTCCTCCTCCTCCTCCTCCTCCTCTTCCTCTTCCTTCGCCTCCTGTTTAATTTATTCCTTGTGTACATTCTCCTTCTTCTCTTTCTACTGTATATAATGTTTTTCTCTTCCTATGCTTTCTTCGCCTTTACTTTCCCTTCCATCTTCTTCTTCTTATTATTTATTTTATGTTATTATCTTCTTATTATGTTCTTATGTTCTTATGTTCTTCCCTTCCTTCTTTTCTTCCTTCCTTTCCTCCTACATTACAATACCTCCCGTTACTCCTATATATATCTCTCCTTCACCTGCACCTTCTTCTCCTCCTCCTATATCATACTTTTCTCTCCTTCACCTCTTCCTCCTCCTCCTCCTATTATTTTTGTCTCTTTCATCATCTCCTCCTCCTCCTCCTCCTCCTCCTCCTCCTTTACTTTTCTCTGCTTCATCTCCTTCTTCATCATCTCCTTCTCCTTTTTTTCCTTTCTCTTTTTTTTGTACTTTTCTCCTTCACTTCCTCTTTATTCTTATTCTCCTTCATCTATTCTCTCTCTCTCTCTCTCTCTCTCTCGTTCACCTCCTCCTTTTCCTCCCATTCCTTCTCTTTCTACACTAACTTTTCCACTTCTCTCCTTCATTTCCTAATTCTTCTATTTCTCTTTCTCTTCCTACATCCTTATCCTTCTATTCTTCCTACTTCTTCTTCTCTCCCTAAATGATCCTCTCTTCCTCGGCCTCCTTCCTTTCTCTCTTCACTGGGGTGCTTTCGTCTTCTCTGCGGGCATGAAGTGACTGTCGGGCGGAGGAAAGCACACAGCGGGCAACCTCGAAATGGGCTAATTGGTTTTCTGTTGCTTTCTCTTTCCAAATTTATTGCAACTTGTCTCCCTATTTTTTCTTCTCCTCCTATTACGTCTATTAATATTATTCTCTCTTCTTCTTAACTTCGTCTGACTCTTTCTTATTAAATCTTCCTGTTCAAATTTTCTTCAGTTTTTCATTTCTCTTTAATTCCTCTTTATCTATAAGTCCTTCTCCTCCTCCTCCTCTTCCTTATCAATCTTTCTATTCTATTTTCCTTTCTTCATTTTCCTTCCTCCTTAATTTCCTTTTTATCTCTCAGCCCCTCTCTCTCTCTCTCTCTCTCTCTCTCTCTCATTGCATTTTCCTCTTCCATTCTCGTTCCACTTTCTCCTCTTCCCTCTTCTTTTATCTCCTACTTATCCACTCTTCCTCCTCCTCCTCCTCCTCCTCCTCCTCTTTCCCATTGCATCCTCCACTTAAATTCTTCTCTTTTCCTTTTCTTTTTTTTCTCTCCTCTCTCCGACAATCTTCCTCCACCTTCACTACTATCACCAATTCCACATCCTCCTCCTCCTCCACCTCTTCTTCTTGCTCCTCCAGTGACCTCCCATGACCCCCCCCCCATAACTACCTCCCCCCACCCTCCTCGTTAGGTATCAGCCGTCAGGAGGAAGGAGGTGAAGTGAGGGCGTGGCTGCCGAAGAAGTCTTGTGAAATACTCTTAATTCTCCTCCTCCTCCTCTTCTTCCTCCTCTTCCTTTTCCTTGCGCTCTCCTTTCTCTTTCTCTTTCTCTCTCTCTCTCTCTCTCTCTCTCTCTCTGTCTGTCTGTCTCTCTGTATCTTATTTCTCCTTTCTCTTATACAACTCCTCTTCTTATATCTTCTCCTCCTCCTCCTCCTCCTACTTCTTCTTTTTCTTGTTCTTTTTCATCATCTTTTTTTTTCATTTTCTTCTTCTTTTCTTATTCTTATTCTTCAACCTCCTCAATCTCCCTCCTCCTCCTCCTCCTCCTCCCCTACACCTGCAGCTCCCACTCTTCTCATGGCTATATAACAGTACCATTGTGTGTGTACGTGTGATGGTGCACATAAACGTACATACATGAACGTACAATCATGATGAGCACACACTTTAATATACACACTCACGGGACCTGCATTGTGTGTGTGTATGTGTGTGTGTGTGTGTGTGTGTGTGTGTGTGTGTGTGTGTGTGTGTGTGTGTGTGTGTAACTGTTATCATTAAATCGCTTCATCAATGTACTGGTTCGCCTTTGGTCTGTCTGTTTGCAAGTCAATATCTGTCTGTCTGTCTGTCTGTCTGCCTGTCTATCTGTTTGCTTATTAAGTCTGTGTCTGTCTGTCTATCATTTGACTCCTTAACTCTCACTTCATCTGTCAATTTGTCGCTTCGTCTGTCAATATATACGTTTAACCACCTGTCTGTTTGTCTGTCTGTCTGTCTATCTTCTTGTTTGTCAATTTCCGTCCGCATGTCAATCTGTTTGCTCAATACATCTTCTTCGATCTGAGATTTCGTCAATTTATTTCTACCTGTAAAACTATTTTTTTCCCTATTTACCTGTCAATCTGTCTGTCAATGTGTGTGTGTGTGTGTGTGTGTGTGTGTGTGTGTGTGTGTGTGTGTGTGTGTGTGTGTGTGTGTGTGTGTGTGTGTGTGTGTGTGTGTGTGTGTGTGTGTGTGTGTGTGAGAGAGAGAGAGAGAGAGAGAGAGAGAGAGAGAGAGAGAGAATATACACATAAGGAGACAGGCAGACAGACAGACAGACGGACAGAGACCCACCATACACTTCACCACCACCATCACCACCACACTTAAATATTGTTTCCAGCACAAATATCTGGCCAGCCCCCCCCCCCCCCCACCACCACCACCACCACCACCACACTTAAATATTGTTTCCAGCACAAATATCTGGCCAGCCCCCCCCCCCCCCCCCCACCACAATCATAACAATTACTCTGCCCATGTCTAGACCAGTGGCTGACCGTTGAGACCATTTGCCGCTGCCCCTTTCTCTCTCTCTCTCTCTCTCTCTCTCTCTCTCTCTCTCTCTCTCTAAATAGGTGTTTGATATGTGTTTTATGGTGTGTGTGTGTGTGTGTGTGTGTGTGTGTGTGTGTGTGTGCATAAAGTATTAAAAGTAACGTGCAATAGTTACTACTTCTACTACTACTACTACTACTACCAATAACAATAAATAACAGAAACACTAATAACGACACTACTAATAACAATACTAATAATAACAAACACAACCCCGAGACGCCCTTTAATAACCTCCCCCAGTGCCCTCCCCCCGCCTAACACACCTGAGCCTGGGTATTGCAAGGTAAGCGGCCGGGGGGGAGGAGCGTTGATCAGGGGCGCCCATCAACCTGGATTAGCCGCGCTCCAAGCCACTCATTAAGACCCAGCTAGCGTGCCCCTCCAAGCCCTCTTTCCTCGCCCTCCCTCCCTCCCCGGCTTCTTTTCCTTCGTCATCTTTCCTCATCGGCGACCTATCACGTTCAGTTGGTCTTCCGTCGTGTGGGCTTGGCTTCCTGTTATCTTCCCTCACGTTCATCCCCTACGGTCATTCCCGGCTCTCCCTCGCTAAGAGATGTCAGTCATACACTCCAAAGACAACGGGGCCTTCCTAACCATCTTCCGCCTTCGTAAAAATCCACGTACTCACTTATAATAACTTTTGTCTTACTGTTCGTGCCATAATATCACTAATAGAATACTTATATTATTACCAACTCCATAAACAACGGGACCTTCCTAACTATCTTCCGCCTTCGTTAAGATCCACGTACTCATTTCTAATTGCTTTTTTCTTACTCTGTTTTCGCCATTATATCGCTAAAGGAAAACTTATATCATTAGCTACTCCAAAGACAACGGGATCTTCCTTACTATCTTCCGCCTACGTTGAAATCCACGTACTAAACCTTCCAATTATTCTTTTTCTTACTGTATTTGAGTCGTGATTTCACCGAGAGGAATTTAATATATTGGATGTAGAAGTTGCCCAGAAAAGAGTTTCAAATAAAGTCCATCGGGAACGAGGTCTGGCTGAGTGATATTGTTGGCACCGATTCAAGGAAATGGACTAAGCATAATGACCAAAGAATTTTGTAATATAGATGGCTGAATCAAGACTAGAGCAGCAGTTCTCAGCCGGTGGGTAACTATCCTCTAAGAGACACAATGAGACCTCCTGAAGGGTAATGGAGATCTTTGTCGAAAATTACTATGAATATCAATTAATAACAAATATTTATCTTAAGAATCAATGCTGACTCTTTGCATGAAAACAAAGTTATCCTTTAACCGTGAGATATATGAATGTTATTAAAGACAGTTGTATCACATGTAATGCTTCTGTTGCTGTCGGTGCCCTGCGCGGTGAGGGCACCACCACCACCGGCCAACAGGTGTGGGCGAGAGTGATGGGCCGCGCACCCCCGGGCCTGTGTAGACGTGTAGCTACTTAGTATAAGCGTCAGTGCAGCGCGCATGAAGGCCAGAGTGTATAGTGTTCAGCACGAGGTGTTGTGTTGCAGCATCACGTATAAACAGGCCACTCAGCAGCCTATTAATGAGTCGCGCCAGCACGCAGCGGCCCCACTTTTTTATGTGCAGCCACAGCGCCGGCAGGTTGTCTGCACGGCCAGGTGGACGGCCGCAGCGCAGCCCGTTAGTGGCGCGGGCGAACTTTGTTTTAAGTGACTTAAGTGATATATGACTCTTGCTTGGGTTATGCTGCCTCGCCCTCAAAGTGTTCTTCATGACTTTAGTTGCTCAAGTTGAGGTTGACTGATTCTGGAGAGCATTGGGCTGTCTCCTGCCACTCGGCGATGGTGAAAATTGCCGGCTGGTTGTGGCAGAGCCCGAACCCGGGTCGTCGTGATCGCTATCTCCGCCTCCTGACCACTCGGCCGCCGCCTCCTCCTGCTAGTACAAGGTTTATGTGCGCGTGTTGCAATGATTATTTGTCTTCATTTGGAGCACAATTTCTTTATTTTGCCTCCCCGCTGTCTAAAGTTTTCTTCCCACTCCGACACGTTGTCTAGACCACCGCTTCCCGCCTTCCTTCCCCTCCTGCAGTGATGTTTGTCTTCATTTGCGTTCCATTTGTCAATATATTCGTTGTTCCTTGCTCACTTTCATCCCCGCTCTGTCTCTTCCTCCGCTACTCCAACACCACAAGCTCTGCCTCTCAGTGCCTCCCTCCCTTGCCTCTCCTCCTCCATCTCCCTCCTTCCTTTACTGCACCACCAGCATCAGTGGCCGCTCTGTCTGTCCATCCCTTCTTCGTCTTCATTTCCCTACAATATCAATAGCAAGAATGTTTATTTAACTGAATCACTTCCTCGCAGTTTGTTCAGTGATACCAAATCAAGTGATTCATCCCTTTCCTCCTTTTTCTCGACTTCTCTCCCCTTCCCATGCGCTGTTTCTCTTGGTTAACTCCCCTTTCCTTTCCTCCCTTCCCTTGACTTCTCTCCCCTTCCCATGCGCTGTTTCTCTTGGTTAACTCCCCTTTCCTTTCCTCCCTTCCCTTGACTTCTCTCCCCTTCCCATGCACCGTTTCTCTTGGTTATCTCCCCTTTCCTTTATTTCCTTCCCTTTCCTTCCTTCCCTTGACTTCTCCCCTTTCCCATGCCCTGTTTCTTTTGGTTATCTCCCCTTTCCTTTATCTCCTTCCCTTTCCTCCCTTCCCATGCACTGTTTCTCTTGGTTATCTCCCCTTTCCTTTATTTCCTTCCCTTGTCTCCCCTTCCTTCCTTCTCTCTCGTTTATCTCCCCTTTCCTCCGTCTCCTTCCATTCTCTACTCTCACCCCTTCTCTCCTGCTTCGCTTGTCTCTCTTTTCCTCCGTTTTCTTTCTTTCTCTCACTCTACCAACATCAGGTTAAACCCCGTTCACACTGTTCCGACTCTGGGCCACGAAAACCCACCGACTTTTAGGCTTCCTTCACACTGTACGACTCAGCATCCGGCGATCGTTTCTAGACCTCTTTCCGACCATGTGCGACCCTCTGACATCAACATTTCACACCCAAGACCTCATATACCCTGAGTCGCTGTGTTATCGTGGCCCAGGGTCGGCGCAGTGTGAACGGGGCCGTAGTTTGTCTACCCTTTCTTCCGTCTCCGTCCCTATCTCTTCCATCTCCCCCCCTTCGCCCGTTCCTGCAGAAGAGGGGTGTGTGTGTAGGGGGGGGGTATGCAGCGGGACGGTCGGCCAGGTGAAAGGCGCTACCTGTCCACTCATAACCTTACGGTGAGTGGCACCAGAACAGGTAAACACACTGCCAGCTGCTGGGGCCGTTTTTAATCCCCTCTGCAGCCTCAAGTTTCTCTCTGTCTGTCTGTGTGTCTGTTTCTCTCTAATTTTTTCTTGTTTTCTTTCTTTTTATTATTATTTTCTTTCTTTCTCTCTCCCTCCTTTAATTAAAGTAATGACAATGATAATATTGATGATAACGAAGAGAGAGAGAGAGAGAGAGAGAGAGAGAGAGAGAGAGAGAGAGAGAGAGAGAGAGAGAGAGAGAGAGAGAGAGAGAGAGAGAGAGAGAGAGAGAGAGAGAGAGAGAGAGAGGAGAGGCATCATAAAATTTTGCCAAACATGTTTACACCACACACAAAGACGTACACGGCCACACCTACACACACACACACACACACACACACACACACACACACACACACACAGACGGGCGTGGTGAGCAACAGACAGACTGATGAAGGGGGGGGGAGGAGGGAAGAGGGGAGAGGGGGGACAGAGGGGTAGCAATGTCACAGTCTTGCAAGCTGTCGAATAATAATAATAATAATAATAATAATAATAATAATAATAATAATACTGTTACACAAAGCCAAAAAAATAACCCTCAAAAATATAATATCCACAAATTTTTCCTGAGCCAGACGAGACGCAGAAGGGAAGAAGTGAGGGGGATGGGAGGAGGGAGAGGGAGGGGGGGGAGGGAGAGGAGGGGGAAGGGGGGAGGGAGAGTGAGGGGGGGAGGGAGAGGGAGGGGGAAGGGCCAATCTAATATTCTCACCCTCCACACCTTTCTTATTTATGTTTTATTTTTGTTTTATTTGCACTTTTGTTTTGCTTGTGGACTTGTTACGTTCACTCTTGCATTTAATTTTGTTTGTTATTTCGTCACTTTGTTTTGATGGGCTCTTTATTTTCTCTTTTATTTGTTTGTTTATTATTTTTTTGGGTCTCTCTCTCTCTCTCTCTCTCTCTCTCTCTCTCTCTCTCTACTGCCTCATATTTTCTTCCTTTATTTTTCTATTTATTTATTTTTGTCTGTCTATATTTTTTTGTTGATACTCATAAATTTTTCCTCAACTAACGGTATCAACACACACACACACACACACACACACACACACACACACACACACACGCTCAAGGAGACACAGGTAAAGGTGCGGACAGGTAACAACTCCCTTCAATGCACCTGCAATTTACCTTCTCTCCTCCCTCCTCCCCTATACCTCCCTTCCCCTGCCTCCCTCTCTTCCCCTTCTCTCCCTTCCCCTACCCTTCCCCTCCCGGTCTTTCCTCTACCTCGTCAGTCCCTTTCCATAACCTTCTACATCTCCCTTTCCTTTCCTCACTCCTCCCTTCCCTTCCACTACCCCTTCCTTCCTTTCCCCTCCCCTTCCCCTATCCCTCCCCTTCATTCCCATACCCCTCCCTTCCCTTTCCCTTTACCTCCCTTCCCTTTCCCCTTCCCTTCATTCCCATACCCCTCCCTTCCCTTTCCCTTTCCTTCTCCGCTTTCCCTCTCTTCCACTACCCCTCCCTTCTCTTCCCTTCCCTTCTCACACCCTTCCCTTAACCTCATTCTATCCCCTCTTCCTCCTCTCAGCAACTTTCCCTTCACCCTCTCGTCATCCCATACCCTCCCCATATCCCCCATTCTCCTGCCCTCTCACCTCCCTCCTCTCGCCTCCCCTTTCCTCCTCCTGCTTTCGTTTGCATCCCTCCTCCCCCCCTTTCCCTCTCTCCTCCCTTCGTTTGCCTCCCTCCTCTCTCCTCCCTGCCCCCTCCTCCCCCTCCCCCTCCCCCCCAGCCCTAGACAGGTAAAGGTAAGGCAAAAAAAAAAATAAGGGAGAAGAGAAATCTCATTGCGAGTAAAAGGTCGATTTGGTACACACGGAGAGGTCACACGTACACGGGGGGGGGAGGGAGGGGGGAGGGGGGGAGGGGCATAATTCTGCACACACTAGGGGGGCGAGCGGTCCGTACACACATGAACCACTGCGTACACACGACACACACACACACACACACACACACACACACACACACACACACACACACACACACACACTAGGAGGGAAGGTTAATCCGTACACACATACACGTACACACAAACCCTAACGTACACACCAGGGGTACACATAAGGAGATCTAGGGTCACGCGGTACACATACACACCCTAGGGTTACACACAGGACATGGATACACACACACACACACACACACACACACACACGAGAAACGCACACAAGGACCAGAGCCGCCTATATATGCCGTCCCAATCCCAAATGCAAGACTTCACAAGCATCATCAGTCTCTCACCTCATCCACGGTAAGCTCTGAAGCAGTCTTCCTTCTCTATTGCCTCCTTCCAACGACTCGAACTCTCCCTCATCAGCATCAAGACTCCTATCATTGTCTTTTAAATTCTTCCTCCAATTCCTTTTAATGAAGCAGCGTGGAAGTTATTTTATATTTTGCTTTGCTCTTGTTCTGTCCACTGTGCCGTAAGAAAAAAAAATGATTGTCGGCTTCCTGATAGACATTGAGAAAGACAAAACAATCGCGGCAAATGCTTGTAGATAGATTGCTTACTCCTCCCCTCCCTTTCCCTTCACCCCGCTCCTTTCCCTTCCCTATCTCAGGTAAGGTAAGGGTAAGGGGTAAGGTAGGAGAGGGAGAGGAGGGGAGGGGAAAGGAGGGAGTGAAGGGAAAGGGAGGGTAGGAGTAAGACCGCTGGCTGGCTAAGAGCAAAACAAAGAAAAACAAGACCCGCAACACACTGCTGGATGGTGAGGTGTCTTGATACTCCCCTCTGGAAAGTTTGTCGTAAGAGCGATGGAATACGGACAAAGGAAGGCTGTTTACCGGTGAAAGGAACGAACGATTGATGGTACTGATTAGCTTCTGCATTAGGAGATTGGGCAGCATCGGGCAGAACTGGAGTTAAAAGCCTTGAAACACTTGAAACACTTTAATATGCTTAAATATATCATTGAGAAGTTTTATATTAATGGAGCGAGGCCACGGGAAAGCTGGAAGTTAGCAAATAAGTCAAGATGAAAACAACGCAAAAAATAAGAAGGGAATCAACATCGCGGCCAACTTTAAAGGGCTAGAAAGTCAGTCAGTAAAAGGAGGGGAGTCGAGTGATGTTTTCCCCTCCTGACGAGCCTCGCCCACCAGGCTGAGAGATCGTACGTAACCATGACGCGGGGGGCTGACCAACGTTACCAGATTGTCGTACTCAGCCTCTTATATTTGCCGATTTCTGACCCCAAACTGTCTCCTGGGCCCCGATAACAAGATTCATTCATAGTTATCGTTAAAATAGTTAATTCCTGATGTTTTCTGGCAATAGTTATCGTTAAAATAGTTAATTCCTGATGTTTCCTGGCAATAGTTATCGTTAAAATAGTTAATTCCTGATGTTTCCTGGCAATAGTTATGCGTCAGAAACCGGTACTATGCTCTGAGTACGATAATATGGCAACGGTGGGGCTGACAGGTGCGACGCCTTGCTCATGGGCGACCCGGGACTATGCATGGCAGAGGCGTCCACTCCTCTGAGGCTGAACGAGTCCTCAGCCCGCATACCAAACACACTGAACACACACTTCGAAACTTCAACGATAAGAATGAGAGAATGAAGATACAGGTTGACTCTTGCATTGGGGAGCTGGACAGATTGACACCAGCCTCGCCTCAACAGCAGAAACACTTTTTTTTTTTTTATTATTTTCCTTTTTTTTGTGCCCTTGAGCTGTCTCCTTTCTTGAAAAAAAAAATAATAAGAGGAGACAGGTGGTATAGCCGCAATGCATCAGTAATTTTTGTTCCAGTTTCAAAGGAGTCCCGTTACCCCAGAAGCGTGAACGGAAGGTCTCGGTCTTGGCCTTATCACACTTTCCTCACCAGGTATTCCGTATAAAAGGAGACAAGCCGGTCGAGGAGCAAGATTAGTTTCCGTTCCAAAGGTTTCCTGATACACCAGAAGCATATATAGAGCGGGCGGCACCTGGTCTTGGCCTCTCACCCCTTCCTCGACCTTCCCTCACCAGTTACCCCGTTCTAATTCACGTCCTTGAGCGTTGGAGGAAAATCGGTCTCCACGATTTCCTTATATGTAGTTTTATCTCGAGACTCGTGAGACTTTTTCATCCCTCCTCATGATGCCATACACGCGATTCTACCTCATGAAAGAATTTAAGTTGTTGAAGTCGTTGGAAGAAGGAAATACAGTTAAGGTAGTCTGTTCGAAACCTCAGTGATAAGAATGAGGGAATGAAGATACAGGTTGACTTTTGCACTGGGGAGTTGGACAGTCTGGGAAGAAGGAAATACAGTTAAAAGGGAGTCTGTTCAAAACTTCAGTGAAAAGAATGAGAGAATGAGGATACAGGTTGACTTTTGCATTGAGGAATTGGACAGTCTGACACCAGCATCGTCTCAACAGCAGAAACCTTGGCCCACCACAAGAAAAAAAAGGATAAATATATAAACAGTAACATAAAAGCATTGATGAGAGTCTTCACCGTTAAGCAAATCGCAGGGCAAGAATGGAAGAAAGGAATACAGTAGAAGGGAGGCTGTTTTAGAGTTTAACGGGGAAAGAAATGAGAGAATGAAGGTACATGTTAAGTTTTGCATTGGAGAGATGGACAACCTGATACCAACCTCGTCCCAACGCAATGAAAACGAGAATAAAAACGCAAATCAAGACGAAATCAGCATCACCGTCTAGCCATAAGAGGAAAAACAGAGAATTACCATCGCGTAGTCATAAGCAAGAGGCAAAACAAAGTAAGATCACAGCCGTAGTCCAAAGTCCCCTCCGTCCTTCAAATCACAGCTATAAATGGAGTTCTAGTTATGGCCGGCAGACAGGGAGGCGCGGCCGAGCTGACACCCACATCATCTCAAGAACAGTAATTTCAGTCCACCGCAACACAACGAGGCAAAACAACACAGATCAACGCGCGAGGTAACATCACAGCGGACTCGTAAGTACTGACCGCCTTTCCAAATACAGTTTAAAAATACAATTCTTGCTTGAGTTTGGCGGACACATCGACACCAGTAGTATGTTAGCGCTAATGTCTTGTTGGTTTAAAGAGGAAAGTCATGAGATGGTAACACTGCATAGTTAGATAAAGGGAGAAGGAAATCAAGAGAGTAACATCGCTGGGTTGGATGAGGAAAGAACATCATGAAAGAGTAACATCTGAGTTTGGAAAAGAGAAGAAAATCAAGAAAAAGGAACATCGCAGGGTTGGATGAGGAAAGAAAATTAAGAAAGAGTAACATCGCTGGGTTGGATGAGGATAGAAAATTAAGAAAGAGTAACATCTGAGCTGGAAAAGAGAAGAAAATCAATAAAAAGTAACATCGCAGGGTTGGATGAGGAAAGAACATCATGAAAGAGTAACATCTGAGTTGGAAAAGAGAAGAAAATCAAGAAAAAGTAACATCGCTGGGTTGGATGAGAAAAGAACATCATGAAAGAGTAACATCAGAGTTTGGAAAAGAGAAGAAAATCAAGAAAAAGTAACATCGCTGGGTTGGATGAGGAAAGAACATCATGAAAGAGTAACATCAAAGTTGGAAAAAGGAAGAAAATCAAGAAAAACTAACATCGCAGAGTTGAATAAAACAAGAAAATAAAAACCACATAATCACGGAGTTGTATTAGAGAACAAAGTTAAGAAAGAGTAACACTTCAGGTCTGGACAAAGAAAAGAAAACCACGAAAGAGTTACATCGGAAATTAGCGATATAGGAATGTCAAGCCAAGGTAAAGATCCGAGAGAAGATGGCGCCACTATAAACACTTGCCTGCGCCATGACGGGCCGGGGCCGACTACCATCTAGGCCCCTTAAGAAAAGCCTACCGGAACTATAGGTGTACACGTAAAAAAAAAAAAAAAATAATAATAATAATAATAATAATAATAATAATAATAATAATAATAATAATAATAATAATAATAATAATAATAATAATAAATAAATAAACAAAGTAGTATCCGTTCTAAAACTCCTCGCGGCCTTATGAATTGTAACATTAGGACTAAAACTGATCATTAACACGACATCTTCATCAGGGCATTGATTTTATAGTTGTTTGGCTTTCTAGTAGGGTAAAAAACAGCGGTAGGAATTTAAAACACTCTAAAACAGGTCAAATAAAACAGTGTATCTATCCTTCGTTAACCTCGTCGCGTCCTAATCAAACTAATGAGTAAAACTGAGCATTCCTGTTTTGCTTTTCTCCAACGGTAAGAAACGGCAAGGAAAAACAGGAAAAATAAAACAGTATCCGTCCTTCGTTAACCTCCTCGCGTCCTAATCAACGATAATGAGTAAAACTGAGCATACCTGTTTTGCCTTTCTCCAACGGTAAGAAACAACGGTAGGAATTTCAAGTCAAGGTTAAATAGGTAAAATGAAACAGTATCCGTCCTTAACCTCCTCGCGTCCTAATTAACATCACGAGTAAAACTGAGCATTCCTGTTTTCCCTTTCTCGAACGGTAAGAAACGGCGGTAGGAATCTCAAGGCAAGGAAAAACAGGTAAAATAAAACAGAATATCTATCCTTCGTTAACCTCCTCGCGTCCTAATCAAACTAATGAGTAAAACTGAGCATTCCTGTTTTGCTTTTCTCCAACGGTAAGAAAGAGGCAGGAATCTCAAGGCAAGGAAAAACATGTAAAATAAAACAATATCCATTCTTCTAAAGCTCCATGCGGCTTATTAGCGTTAATATCACGACTAAAACGCATCACTTCTGCGACATCTTCATCAGGGCAGGGTATTGCTTTGCCTTCCTCGTACTCCAAGAAACAGCGGAAGGAATCTCAAGGGAAGGTAAAGGAGGAACAATAAAAGGATATCCATAGTTCTAAACCTCCTCACGGCCTTATCAACGGTAACATCACGACTAAAACTCATTACTTCTGCGACATCTTCATCAGGAGAGGCTAGTGCTTTGCCTTCCTCGTACAGTCAGAAACAGCGGAAAGAATCTCAAGGGAAGGTAAACGAGGAACAATAAAAGGATATCCATAGTTCTAAACCTCCTCGCGGCCTTATCAACGGTAACATCACGACTAAAACTCATAATTTCTGCGACATCTTCATCAGGGCAGGCTAGTGCTTTGCCTTCCTCGTACGGCAAGAAACAGCGGAAGGAATCTTAAGGGAAGGTAAAAGAGGAACAATAAAAGGATATCCATAGTTCTAAACCTCCTCGCGGCCTTATCAACGGTAACATCACGACTAAAACTCATAATTTCTGCGACATCTTCATCAGGGCAGGGTATTGCTTTGCCTTCCTCGTACGCCAAGAAACAGCGGAAGGAATCTCAAGGGGAGGTAAACGAGGAACAATAAAAGGGTCTCCATAGTTCTAAACCAAGGCAGGTATAGAAAATTTGGTTCTTCGCGTTCTATGAGTGACGATACCTCTCTATATTTGCCTTGCTCTAAGCCTCCTCGCAGCCTTATCGACGGTGATATCACGAGGCCGCTGCAAATGCTCCCTCGCGGACGACCCTCAACGCTGCCTCTTGCAACGCTCCTCACCTGACGCCGATCATAAACAGGTGAATATCAGGGACGTGGTCGCTTTACTGATATTTGGGCGGTGTGTGTGTGTGTGTGTGTGTGTGTGTGTGTGTGTGTGTGTGTGTGTGTGTGTTGGTTACGTCCCTCTGGCTCATGGTAATTTTTAAGAGGGAGGGATCGAGGTAGGAACAGGAGGAGGAGGAGGAGGAGGAGGAGGAGGAGGGAGGGACGTCACCATATGTGGGGTGCATGGCTGGACCCGCCCTGCACCTGCTGTATGTGTGTATGTATGTATGTATGTGTGTACGTGTGTATGTGTGTATGTATGTGTGTGTAAGTGTGTGTATGTATATTTGTATGTATGTACGTAGGTATTTATGTATGTGCTGGTGTACACGCTTGACTTTACGAGACACACACACACACACACACACACACACACACACACACACACACACACACACACACACACACACACACACACACTACCTCTATTTATCTGTTAAACTCTTACTATCTCTTTAAAGGGGACGCCGGACGAGAAGGAGGAGGAGGAGGAGGAGGAGGAGGGGACTGGATTTGAGAGGGGCAAATTAAACGGGATCTTAAATGCAACTCCCAGTTTTTAAATTCTCTCTCTCTCTCTCTCTCTCTCTCTCTCTCTCTCTCTCTCTCTCTCTCTCTCTCTCTCTCGGGTGTGGTGTGGAAGGAGAAATCTAGTTCTTCCGCCTCATATATAAATCAGGTTTAGTGAGATACTCATTTTCCCCTCTCTCCTCCTCCTCCTCCTCCTGTTTTCCTTGCGCCCGAGTTTCTCTCTTTAATCTTACTCCTACGTGCCCGTTAGAATGGAAGGGCAATGCATACAAGGAAGAGAAGGAGAAGAGGAAGAGGAGGAGGAGATGGAGGAGAAGAAGAAGAGGAAGAAGACGAAGCCGAAGACGAAGAAGAATATGATGATGACGATGAAAAATAAAAGGAGGAGGAAGAGGAATTCGAGTAACTAATTTCACACAAACGGTAAATTGAGAGATTACGTGATAACATGAGATTTATTGACACACGCGACGCACAGAGGCACACACACACACACACACACACACACACACACACACACACACACACACACACACACACACTTTCCTACTAATTCCTATTCTTAACTTACTAACTATACGCCTCATCCTCTCTCTCGGCCTCGCAACACATGACTTTCATCTCCGCTTTGTCCAAATTCCCTATGCAAGAGTTAACCGCATCTCCGTTCTTTCACCCCTCTCACTGGTAAACTCTGGAATACCTAACAAGAATATCTCCTAACTGTATGCCTTATCCTCCCTTACGGCGTCGATACACATGCCTTTCATTTCATCTCGGTCCAGTCCAAATTCCCTATGCAAGAGTGTCCCGCATATTCAGTCTTTCATCCTTCTCATTCATAAAATCTGGAATAGCTTTTTTTCGTCAACATTCTCTTCTTCCTTTTTCTTGAACGCTTTTACGAGGAGAGTATCAAGACAGCTTTCTAACTAAATACTATGGAGCGTACTGAAACATCTTTTTGTTATATAGTGAGAGCAGAATTTTGGGAGATTTTCCCTGTCTAGTCATGCCCCTGGGTGCCGCCTTTAATACAAAAAAAAAAAAAAAAAAAAGTCTGTCAAACGAAAAACTCGACCAAAAGAAATTACTTGAAGCCCGCAGCAAAGAAACCAAACAAGGCGTAGAACCACTCAGTATTAAATGTCCCGAGATAGCACACATTAAGAAGGCATTGCAAAGAAGGAAAATCGTGTGTATAATAAGATCTTCTCACTTAAGACAAACCCGCCAAGTAATTCCCCTTTGGCAGAACAAGAAATGGATCACGTCAGGGAGGAAAAAAGGAAAATACTGCAGAAAACCAGACCGCCATTACTTGAGAGAGAGAGAGAGAGAGAGAGAGAGAGAGAGAGAGAGAGAGAGAGAGAGAGAGAGAGAGAGAGAGAGAGAGAGAGAGAGAGAAAACAAAAACAAGAGAGGAAGAGAGAGAGAAAACAAAAACAAGAGAGCAAGAGAGAGAGAGAGAGCGCCAAGCCTGCATGTGAGCCCAGCAAACCACCACTGATAAGGTTTAATGGCTGGCTACATTAAGGATAAACTCGAGGCGTGAATGCCGGGGCGCACAATGGGCGAACTGAACCCCTCTTACAGGCACACCAATAGCCCACCTTGTCCCTTACCCAGCGCGGGACATTAGCGTTAACCCTGCACTGAACAGCTCTGGCCCTGCACTCTGTCAACACCACTCGTTCAACAGGCAAACACCACCACCAACAGAAGCACATGAGATTGACCAATACCCAGAACCTAACCTAACTTACCTAACCTAACCCCACCTACCTAACCTAACTTACCTAACCTAGCAACCCAACCTAACTTGACTTTACCAAACCCTAACCTAACCTTACATACCTAACCTACCTAACCTAACTTGACCTTACCTAACCCTAACCTAACCTTACATTCCTAACCTACCTCACCTAACCTAACATACCTAACCTAACTCAACCTAACCTAAACTAATTTGACCTTACCTAATCCTAACCTAACCTTACATTCCTAACCTACCTCACCTAATCTAACCCACCCAACCAACACTCGAACACTTGAAGACAGTCTTACCTACCCAACCTAACCTAACTTATCCTAACCTAACTTGACCTTACCTAACCCTAACCTAACCTTACATTCCTAACCTACCTCGCCTAACCTAACCCACCCAACCAACACTCTCTCTTGAACCTCTCAGTGCTCGCCTCAGTGTTACTCTTCCTTTGTTTGCACTGTCAACAGCATCATCCAGCAGGCAAGCACCTTTACCAACAGAGCCACGGGAGAATGGACGCTGAGACCAGGATCTGACGCTCTTCAAACTCCTAGGTCGGAATTTTTAGACGCTTTCGCTTCTCACAACAACTGTTTCCAAGGGCCAAAAAGGAGACGAGTCGGTTTCTAATGAGTGGTATTTTTAGTTCATGGTACAGAAGAAGGGTCGAACTACCACCAGGGTCAAAAACTACCCCTGAAAGTGCCCCAAACTCCTGTGAAAGTCTTGTCAAATAGATATACCCTCTTAGATCGGTATACTTAGACGCTTTCGCCTTTCACATCAACTGTTTCCAAGGGCCAAAAAGGAGACGAGTCGGGTTCTAATGAGTGGTATTTTTTGTTCATGGTACAGAAGAAGGGTCAAACTACCACCAGGGTCAAAAACTACCCCTGGAAGTGCCCCAAACTCCTATGAAAGTCTTGTCAAATAGATATACTTTCTTAGGTCAATATTCTTCTAGCTGCTTTCGCCTCTCTCATCAACTATTTGTAAAGGTCAAAAAGGAGTCCAGTCGGGTTCTAATGGGTGGTATTATTGGTTTGTGGTACAGAAGAAAGGTCAAACTACCACCAGGGTCAAAAACTACCCCTGGAAATGCCCCAAACTCCTATGAATGTCTGGTTAAAAATGTGATTGGGCGCCGAAATGCTTGAGAACATGGCTCTTAGTGTTACTCTTCCTTGACTCCCACTCCGTCAACAGCACTTATCCAACAGGCGCCTAAGATAATCCAAGACCAAGACCAAGATCCGACTGTCTTCGACCTCTTAATGTTCGCCGCAGTGTTACTTCCTTGGCTATCTCCCTTATCGCTACTCTCTTGTTAAATGCTCCTCTGCACTTGCTAACCGCGTGCCTCGACTACTCCCGCGGGCACGCTGCACAAGGCTTTCTACTCAAGCTCATCTTCATGCTGTCCAACTTCCTAATGTAAGAGTTAACCGTTATCTGCATGCTTTCATAAATACTCGAAGGAGGGAGGAAATAAAAGAAGATAAAGTATGTTGCAGAGTTTGCCAGTAAAAGAGATGAAAGAATGAAGATACCAGGAAGTCTTGTGTTAGGAAGTTAGACCGGAAAGAGCTACAGAAAAGGAATATGAAGGCCGTTCCAGAGTTTGCCAGTGAGAGAGATGAAAGAATGAAGACACTGGTCAACTCTTGCGTTAGGGCGTTAGACCGGAAAGAGCTATGGAAATGGAATATAAGGCTGTTCTAGAGTTTGCCAGTGAAAGGGATGAAAGAATGAAGACACCGGTTAACTCTTGCGTTAGGAAATTACAGAGGAAAGAGGTACAGAAAAGGGAAAATAAAGTAGTGAAGAGAGGCGTGTAGAAACTGACGGGCCGAGTTAGGACGTTAAAACAGGAAGGAGCTACAGATAAGAAAAGAGAAAGGCTGTAGAGAGAGGCATGTAGAGAGAGTGACGGGCCAGGAGACAGGAGGGCGAGAAGGGAGTCAGGTCACGAGGGAGATGTGGCGACGGGGAGACAGGGA
>NC_066561.1:9413215-9415715 GCF_024679095.1 Eriocheir sinensis | reverse complement strand
GACACACATACCAAAGACGACCATGAGCCACACACACACACACACACACACACACACACACACACACACAGAGCCATACATCACCGCACATACACACAACCATACACTTTCCATCGGCCTCGTACAATTACTGTCTTCAGGTGGCAAGGATTCATCTATCAGGGCCACGCATCACCCCCCACACACACGCCCTATCCCACCCCATTCCTAGTCCCTGCCCTGTATCCCCTCATCCCCCGCCCTTGCCACTCTCTACGGACCACCGGAAGTATTAAGGGGCCTTCAGCTTTGTATATCATGAAGAAAAAGGTAATGTAAGGAATCACTTATTTTATACTACTTATGAATGCAAGAGTTAACAGATATCTTCATTGTTTCGCCTATGGAACTATATTTTTCTTTGTCCGTATTTCGTCTAAAGAATCCTTCAGTCTCTCCTATTTTTTAATGCAAGAGTTAACAGATATCTTCATTGTTTCAACTCTTTCATTCGTCATCTTTGGGAGTATACTAATCTTTATCCGTATTTCCTCTAAAGAATCCCTCAGCTTATCCTACTTTTGAATGCAAGAGTTAAAAGTGTCTTCATTGTTTCCTTTCTTTCATCTGCCATATCTGGAACTACCCTACTTAGTCTGAATTAACTCTAAAGAATCCATCATTTTCTCCACCTTATGAAAGCAAGAATTAACAGATATCTTCATTATATTTATTGCATCTCATTCGCTATTCATTTCTAGAGCTTTCTTTTTTTACTTAGTCTGAATTTCCTCTAAAGAATCCATCATTTTCTCCTACTTATGAACGTAAGAGTTAACTGATATCTTCAATGTTGCATCTTTTTCTCTCCTCATCTCTAGAGCTTCCTTTTTTTAGTCTGTGTATCCTTTAAAGACTTCATCAGTTTCTCCACTTTTTGAATGCAAGAGTTGACAAGTATCTCACCTTTGCATGTCACCCATCATCTCTGGAACAACCTTCCTTATATTTTTTTTCTCTTTTGTACAATTAAAACACTTGCAGGTAATTATCAATACACCTCTGGAACCTAATTATATCTGTCTTAAGCAACTTCTATTTGACTTGACATGGAATGGAGCGGGTATCTTTTTTTTTTCTCTTCCTTCTCTTTAATCGTACAAACATCTCTTATTACGGACGCTAATCAAATCATTAAGAGTAATTCATTAATCTTTTTCATCTACTACTGACAAACTGAATATGTTAAGATTTTCAAATTTGTATTACCAAAACAAAATTGATATATACATCTTGCAAGAACTGTTTAATTATACCCTGTTATATTATTAATTATATCTTGTTATATTAAAAGTGATACATAGACTCTTTAAAGGTTATGAACAAATTGGTTTATGAACAAGTATAATACGTGGCCGCGTGTTCGCTCGTTCTTGTGTGTGAGTTCGTCTTAAACACACGGGAACAGGTTTGTGAGTGGCGCTCCAGTTACTTATTAATTTTGAGTTGGTCACAGAGATAAGTTTGAACTAAATGCAACAAAAAAAGTTTTCTTCTGTCTGATTGAAACCTTTTAAGGCATACTACTTTATTTGTCAACGATAATACGAAATAGTTAGGGTGATACTAATTAATTTTGAGTTGATCACAGAGATAAGTTTGAACTAAATGCAACAATAAAAGTTTTCTTCTGTCTGATTGAAACCTTTTAAGGCATACTACTTTATTTGTCAACGATAATACGAAATAGTTAGGGTGATACTAATTAATTTTGAGTTGGTCATAGAGATAAGTTTGAACTATAAATGCAACAATATTTCAAGTTTTCTTCTGTCGGATTGAAACCTTTTAAGGCATACTACTTTATTTGTTAAGGATAATACGAAATAGTTGGGGTGATACTGAGAAAACATTATACCTCGTTAATTAGTTGCTTTTGTTGAAAATAGAAAAGTTTACAAAAATATATGATGCTTTCTCCAGTTCACTTGTCTTTTTTATATCTTCATTTTATTTTACTTATTCATTTATTCATTTATTTATTCACTTGCGTTTGAACACTGAAAGTCCACCAGGAAGTCCCCATCTAGGGTCGGGGCCAGAAATATACCCAGGTCGGACCCCGCTTCTAGTAAGACAACCCAAGGAGATGTCTAGATAGCTACTTCAACTTTCTCTTCATTAACTTCTGCAACATTCGCGGTCCTCCCTCTAATTTCCATTCTGTAAAACACCGTCTCTGATCATCTAAATCTCCCTTTCTCTTCCTGCCCGCGACACAGGTTACGGCGGCTACTGACTGTAATCTCTAATCTTCACCCCCCCTGCCGTCTGTGCCCTAGATTTCAGTCCAAAAATGGGTGCTAGGTACATGTTCACAATGATACCACTTGCTCTCGCACCCACATTCTTGATTCTTTAGGAATTTGCATCATATGGCAGATAATGGACATGAAAGTGGGTGGCAGAAGGAAGAGAGGAAGACCCAGGACGAGATGGAAGGACTGTATTGTGGCGGACG
>NC_066561.1:9398215-9410715 GCF_024679095.1 Eriocheir sinensis | reverse complement strand
TGTGTGTGTGTGTGTGTGTGTGTGTGTGTGTACCAGGCAGAAGGGTGCAGTTCTCTTCTCCTCCTACACCTCCTCCTCCTCCTCTTCGTTATCCTCCTCCTCCTCCTCCTCTTCGTTATCCTCCTCCTCCTCCTCCTCCTCCTTTCCAGTTCACTACTCCCATAACTTTCGTCCACCCTTTCAATAACAAATAAATAAATACTTAAATAAATAAAATAAAACAAAAACAGAATCCCTCACAAAAAAAAAAAATACAACCAACACTAATAAAAACCAACACACTTTCATCATCATCATCATCATCATCATCATCATCATCATTATTCCTACCGTTAATGTTCTTCATGCCAGGCTGTTGGGGCGAGGAGCTGAGGTGAGAGAATGATAATATACAACTGGCCGGTGGAGGTAGAGGGAGGAAAGATAGGAGGAGGAAGAGGAGGAGAAGGAGGAGGAGGGAGAGAAGGACGAAGGAATGGGAGAGTAGGATGGATAGATGAAGATAGGGAAGGAGGAGGAAGGGAGAGAAAGAGTGCTGGACAGGGGGAGAGGATAAGGGATAGAAGGAGGGAAGAAAGTGGGGGGGAGGAATAGGGTGACGGGGAGAGGCAGGGGAGAAGAGGAGGAGGGAGGAATAGGTAGAAGGGGAGGGAGGAGAGAAGAGGAGGGATAGGTGAACATAGGGAGGCAGGGGAGGAGAGGATGGGGATAGGAAGGAATGAGATGGGAGAAAGGAAGGGAGAGAGGGAGGGAGGGAGGGATAGGCGAACATAGGGAGGAAGGGGAGGAGAGAATGGGGATAGGAAGGAATGGGATGGGAGGGAGGGAGGGATAGGTGAACGTGGGGAGGGAGGGGAGGAGAGAATGGAGGTAGGAAGGGAGGGGAAGGGCGCCAGGCAGGTAGGTAGGTAGGGAGAGAAGGAAGGTAAGGGGGGCAGGGAGGAATGGGTTGGCTTCCTTAATAGGCCAAAGGTAATCGGCCCCCCATCTCCTTCCCTTCGCCGGTATACATTCCGATGCATAATTATCCGATACTTACGCCCGATCCGAGTGTCACATTCTGTCCCGCCGCGTCCACCTGAGCCGCACCTGTGTTACCTGTGTGCGCGTGTAATTAACCTATGCAGTGTGTTACCTGAGTGTTAATAACCTTACCTGTGTTACCTGTGTTTGTAATGAGTTTGTATGCGTGTGTTGTAAGTGTGTGCAACGTTGCATAGATGAATCTGTGTGTGTAATTAACCTGTTCAGTGTGTCACCTGTGTGCTAATAAACTTTCCTGTGTTACTTATGTGTTCGTTAAGAGTGTGTGTGTGTGTGTGTGTGTGTGTGTGTGTGTGTGTGTGTGTGTGTGTGTGTGTGTGTGTGTGTGTGTGTGTGTGTGTACGTAACGCTAGATAGCTCTGTGTATACCTGTGTGTGCGTGTAATTAACCTGTGGAGTGTTACCTATGTGTATTAATAACCTTACCTGTTACTTATGTGTTCGTTAAGAGTGTGTGTGTGTGTGTGTGTGTGTGTGTGTGTGTGTGTGTGTGTGTGTGTGTGTGTGTGTGTGTATTTATGTCCACCACCTGTACTGTCGACTAATGTGTATACCTGTGTGCACTAATGACCTCACCTTCCCTTGTTAGCCGGCGGATGTACACCTGTGTAAGGACCCGTGTGTACCTGCTGCCCATAGCCCCGTAGTGATGTATATGCGTATGTCGGTATGCATATGTGCGTGTGGTGTGTACGTCTAATGGCTTGTGTGTACCTCTGTCTCTCTTTACTTTCCGTACACACATACCTGCATTTATTAATAGGTGTTTTGTGTGCGTGTGTGTGCGTATTTATGTCATGTGTGTACCCATGTGTACTTTGGAGTCTGTGATATATGTGTGTAAGTCGCTGTGTACGTAAGTGGATGCTGTGTACGTCTAATGGCTTGTGTATACCTTTATCTGTTTTATCTTTTCTGTATACACATTCCTGCATGCATCAGAAGGTATACAGTGTGCGTGTGTGTGTGTGTGTGTGTGCGTGTGTGTGTGTGTGTGTGCGTGTGCGTCTGTGTGTGTACCTGTGTATGTCTGTCCGATGCTAGTTTATCTTTTCACTCCCCGTGTAGACATTCCTGCATTATCAATAGTTACTTTGTGTGTGTGTGTGTGTGTGTGTGTGTGTGTGTGTGTGTGTGTGTGTGTGTGTGTGTGTGTGTGTGTGTGTGTTAATGTTTACTATGTTAATTTTCAAAGGATTAAGTTTAGTTAAGTTAGGTTAAGGATTTTGTAATAACATTTTATACCTGCATTCTGTCGTCAATAAATAAATATCTGTGTGTGTGTGTGTGTGTGTGTGTGTGTGTGTGTGTGTGTGTGTGTGTGTGTGTGTGTGTGTGTGTGTGTGTGTGTGTGTGTGTGTGTGTGTTTATGTTAAGTTAGTTTTTAAGGATCAAGGTAGTTAAGTTAGGATAAGGATTTTGTAATAACATTTTATACCTGCATTCTGTCGTCAATAAATAAGTATCTGTGTATGTATGTATGTATGTATGTATGTATGTATGTATGTATGTATGTGTGTGTGTGTGTGTGTGTGTGTGTGTGTGTGTGTGTGTGTGTGTGTGTGTACCCTCTACCCTTGGAGCGGCGGGGACCTGTAAATATATGCATTTAATTAAGTCTACCTGTCCGCCGCTGACTTTTTACACTTCTTCATCACATCCGTTTGCCTTTCGCTGCCTGTCTCCCCTGGACGCTTTTTCCTCGCCCTCCCCACCTGATATCCTGTACCTGTTTACCTGGCGCTGATATGCCCCGCGTGTACTAGTTTTTACCTTTTTACCATTATTTACCTGTCGAGCGAGGAGTGGCGGCTACCTGGGTCCGCGCCCCTCAGGTTCTTGGTGATTAAGGTCTTCAACGGGGAATCACACCCTATATAGCGCGCCAAAGGGAGGCGGGCCGGCCACTCTGTTTGACCGGCCACTCCCTTTATAAAGCCACTTGCTGCCCGGCCGCGCCACTCCTGCCTTTTACGACACCCGGGTAATGTGCCGGTATGCCGCGCCGCAGTCACCCGGGAGAGGCAGCGGGTATGTGGATTCAATTAAGACCCAATTGGAAGCCTACGAGGTGGTGTTTAAGTAATAAGCTGAAACCGATTGGCTGAAGTTACAACATTAGAACATAAGGGGTTTACAAGTGGGCAGTTCTCGTAAAGCTAACGCCAAGGCAGCGGCTATGTGTGTGCTATTAAGACTCAATTGGAAGCCTACGCGGGGGTGTTTACGTAATAAGTTGAAACCGATTGGCTGAAGCTACGACATTAGAAAATAAGGAGTCTACAAGTGGGCAGTCTACATACACGGGCTGTTCTCGTAAAGCTAACGCCAAGGCAAAGGCTATGTGTATGCTATTAAGACTCAATTGGATGCCTACGAGGTGGTGTTTAAGTAATAAGGTTAAACTAACTGGCTGAGACTCCGACATAGGAACAGAAGGAGTCTACAAGAGGACAGTCGGTCTACATAAACCCTGGTAACCTTCGCCAATTATATTTATCCAACTTATCTATGACAATTGAAAGCCTACGAGGTGATGTTTAAGTAATAACGTTAAACTGACTGGCTGAGACTCCAACATAGGAACAGGAGTCTACAAGAGGACAGTCGGTCTACATAAGCTCTGGAAACCTTCGCCAATTATCCAACTTATCAAAGACTCAACCAAAAGCCTAGAAAGAGAAGTTTAAGTAATAAGCTTGAACTGACTGGCTGAGACTCCGACATAGGAACAGGAGTCTACAAGAGGACAGTCGGTCTACATAAGCTTTTGTAAACTTAACGTCACTTATACACTTATCCATTACTCAACTAAAAGCCTACAAAGAGGAGTTTAAGTAATAAGCTTGAACTGATTGGTTGAGACTAGAAAAGAAACATAAGGGAGTCTACAGGGGGATATTCAGTTTACAAAGGGCAACTCTCGTAAACCTAACCCCACTTAACCAACCTATCCACGGCTTTAACTTTTTCGTGAAGATATGTATCGTGTTGGCATGCACTCACTACGCAACCCCCCAAGCCTGTGCCACTCATCTATTAGTAAATAAATTCTTGCATATGTCTGTACTGAATCTGAATGTTACTTTTTTTTACAACAAAGGAGACAGCTCAAGGGCACAAAAAATGAAACAATAATAAAAAAAAGCCCGCTACTCGCTGCTCCTAAAAAAAAAAAGAATCTTGAGAGATGGCCGAAAGAGAGGTCAATTTCGGGAGGAGAGGTGTACTTATACTTAAGCCCTATCTTTGTTATGTTAAGCCTAGCATGTGTCAGTCAAATGGTTGAAACGGTAAGTTGTTTTGCCTTGATCCACTTCTATGTATATGTAATAGGAGTATATCCATTAGCTACTGCTGGGCCAATGTGACAGAAATGAGCACCGAGGCCACGCGCATCTATAGCGTATACCCGCAACTTTGCCTTTAACATTCAAGACAATCCGGTGACTTGGTGGTAAGGAAAGTCTGTCAGGTGCACGAGACATTCCCGCGGCTAACAGGCTCCAGTCGGGGCGCTGCGGGCAAGTCGAGGCGGCAGACTAGTTATTTGCGTTTTAAATGATCGGGATTCAGAGGAAGCAACACGACCTTCAGCTAATTAGATCTTGCCAAGGTGAGTCGGTTAGTTAGTTGATGGGTTTCGTCCAGGCAAGAGTTTCAAGGCAGTAAAACGTAAAGTCTGACTCCTTGATGAATTTTACGAGACTCCTCAAATAACAAGAACCGAGTCAGTCACAAAACAGCCACCAAGTCAGTTTGTAATGAAAGACGGTCAGATCAAGGTGAGTTACTTTGTTAATTCAATAAAGTTTCGTTCAAGCAGAGTTTCAAATCTATAAAACGTAAAATCTGATCCCTTTATAGATTTTACGAAGGTCAAATATAACAAGAACGGAATCAGTTACAAAACGTCCATCAAGTCAGTGTACAGGCAGAGTTTTCAGTCAGTCAAACGTTCAGTCTAACTCCTTAATGAATTTTAGGGAAGACGATCATATGACAAGACCCGAATCAGCCACAAAGCGACCACAACGTCAGTCCTCACCTTCTTCCTCCTTCACATTCCCGCACGTTTGAAAACCTTTTTACTTCTCTCTATTCTCCCTCCTCCTCCCTCCTTTGCTCTTCCTACCTTCTTCCTGTCTACTCCTTCACCTCCTCCTTTCTTTACATTCCCTCCCGTTTCACAATATTTCTTCTCTTCCCTTTCTTCACATTTTATTCTTCATCCTCCCTCCTTTTCTCTTCCTTCCGTCGTTCTCTCTCCTTCCTTCTTCATCTCTTTTCTCACCCTCTTCCTCTCTCATTCTTCATCCTTCCTCCTTTTCTCTTCCTTCCATCGTTCTCTCTCCTTCGTTCTTCATCTCTTTTCTCACCCTCTTCCTCTCTCATTCTTCATCCTTCCATCGTCCCCTCTCTCCTCCTTCATCACCTTTCCCTCCTAACCATTCCCTCCCGGTCAGTTCGGAAACACGAGTCAGTTAGTGAAGCCTCGGCGGTGAGTGAGTCGCCGGGCAGTCAATCAGTCAGTGGGCGCGGCCAGCAGGCTCATCACTCACTACTTAAACGACTTATTCACACAACACATGACCGATCACCCCACCCATCAACCCACGCACACACACACACACACACACACACACACACACACACACACACACACACACACACACACACACACACTTAACTACCCCCCCTCCCCCCTTCCTAACCCTTTACATGCACAGGTCACCTCATCAAGAGAGCAAGCAAGCGAGCACGCCCATCCACCCCCACACCCCCCACCCCTCCACCTCCCCCTTCACAACCATACATAGACAGATAGCCAGACACACCTACACACACAGACACACGCACACACAGCACGCACTCCCCACACACACACACACACGCCCACACCCACGCCCGCCCGACCCACGCAGGCAGACATGGGCGGGCGCGGCGAGCCATGGAGACCTCTGTTAGGACGCTCGGCCACCGCCCCGCCGCCTGGCCTTACAAGGAGCTCTGTCGGGAGGTCACCGGCGGGGAGGACGAAGGGAGGCGAGGGAGGGCGAAGGAAGGGGGAGAAGAGAGGGTGCGGAACGGGAGGGAATGTGGAGGAAGGAGGAGGATGGAAGGAAGGGCAAAGAACGGAGGATGAAGAACTGGAGAAGAAAGAGGGAAGAGGGAGAATGGAAAAGGAAGGGAGGACGAAGGAAGGAAGAGGGAGAAGAGAGGGTGCGGAACGGGAGGGAATGTGGAAGAGGAGGAGGAGGTGAAGAAAGAGATGGAAGAGAGAGCAAAGGAGGGAAGAAGGAGAATGGGAAAGGGAGGGAAGGGAAGAGGAGGAGGAGGATGAAGGAAGAGGAGGCAAGAGAAGATGAGAGAAGGAAGGAGGAAAATGGAAGAAAGAGCAAAGAACGGAGGATGAAAAAGAGGAGAAAAGAGGAAGAGAGGGAAGAGAAAGAGAGATTAATATTGTGAAACGGGAAGGAAAGCGAAGGAGGGAGAAAGGAAGATGGAAGGAAGAGAAAAAGGGGACGATGAAGAATAAAGAAAGGAGAAGGAAGGCAAATAGTAAAATGAGGAGAGATAAAGACGAGAGGAGAAGAGAGAAAATGAGAGATGGAAGGAAAGAAAGAATAGAAAAACGAAATAAAACCAGATAAACGGAGGAGGGAGACAAAATGGGGGAAAAAATTAAAGGAAATGCGCGGAAACAAAGGAAAGGGGAAAGACAAATAAGGGAAGAGATAAAAAGAGAGAAAAAAAGGAAGGAAATAACAGGGAAGGAAAATGGATAAGAGGGAGAAGGAGGCATAAGAGAAAAAGAACAAAAGGAAAATACCAGAAAACAGTGATGGGAGGGAGATAGAGAAAGAGGGAGATAGAGAGGAGAAATAAATGGAAGGATAAGGAAGGAGAATGGAGATAGAGAACACAGAGAATAGAGAAAAAAACAAACAAAAAAAAGTGTTCGCGACAAGGGGTCTGAACACAGCGCTGAAAATGACAAAGGAGATGAAAATGAGATAAAGAAGAAAATGAAAGTGAAGGAGGAGGAGGAAACTGAGGAAGAAGAAAAGCGAGGAAGATAACACAAGGAGATGCTAAGATTATGGTGATGGTGATGATGATGATGAGGAGGAGGAGGAAGAGGAGGAGGAGAAAGAAGAGGAGGAGGAGGAGAAGGAGGACGAGGAGGAGGAGGGAGGAGGAGAAGGATGTGATAATGAAAAGGAGGAAGAAGAGGAGGAGGATGGTGAGAATGAAGAGGAAAAGAAGATCGGAAAAAAAACAAAGAAATACAATAATTGATCACTTGAAAAACAGAAACAATAATAATAATAATAATAATAATAATAATAATAATAATAATAATAACAACAACAATAATAACAATACTACTACTACTACTAATAATAATAATACTAATACTAATAATACTAATAATACTAATAATAATAATAATAATGATAATAGTAATAATAATAATAAATAATAACAACATTAACAATTTTCCGGTAATCCCTCAGAGCTTAGTCAACAGGTGTCTCGTTTCAGTCCACCTGTCAACTCTTTTCTTCACCTGTCCGTCAAGGCCCCTTTTTTTCGGCTTCATTAACAAGTCGCCAAGATTACCTGCCCCTTTTCGTCACTCGGCCGTCCTTACCCGGCGCGGCGCTTCCTCAGAACAAGTGCAGCTACTTCGGCCGCTCCTTTTACGAGAGTCTAAATTATATACGAGATGGTTTTTTTTTTCGAGAGAGCGCGATGTTGAGAATCAGGTCCTGTCTCCTGCTTTACACGTTTTCTTATCTCAACGCGGATCGCTCCCCTCGACTTAACATGTACTATATTCATAAAAGAACGATAGGTATTCAAACTAAGCGACTTTTTTATGGGGGGAAGGGAAGAACGCGAGCTGACCCCAAATTTACGGGTTTCGCTAACATTAACGTAAACTGACTTCTTGAATTCACAATGCAATATAGTGATTTTAACGTGTATTTTGTTTACGCGAAATATAATCAAACGAAGGATTTTTTTTAAAGAATGCGAACTGGCCCCAAATTGTACGAGTTTCACTTACATTAACGCAATCTGACTTCTTGAATTCACAATGCAGTATATTGATTTTAACATTATATTTTTATTACGCGAAATATATTCAAACTAAGGATTTTTTTTAAAGAACGCGAATAGGTTTCAAATTTACGCGTTTTGCTTACATTAACGCGGCACAACCTCCTCAATTCACAATGCCATATACGATATTTTCTATTATGCAAAAATATTCATAAAAATAATAAATATTCAAACAGGATAGTATCTAATGCGGATGTTTCAAATTACATTCCTTACATTAACGCGACACAACCTCCTTATCTCCCAATGCAATTCTTTTTCTTATTAGGCAAAATTCTCCTCACACGGCTCATCAAGAACACATCCCTCGCACACAAACACACACACACACAAAAAAAAAAGAGATATCTGTATTTGACTTTATAATTTAACTAGCTGGGTTTTTTTATCTTGCAATGTCGTGTCTTTATTGCGTTTTGCCTTCTGCCTTCCTTTTCTCGCAGGCCTAACACACATATAAATAGAGCTGCCTGTATTTGACTTTATAATTTAACTCTAGCTGGGTTTTTTCCCCCTTGCAATGTCGTATCTATAATGTTTTGCCTTTTATTACTCCGACGCAGGCAATTCTTTTCCTGTACTCGCAAGCCTGGCACACAAATAAATAGAGCTACCTGTATTTGACTTTATAGTTTAACTCTACCTGTTTTTTTCTCTCGCAATGTCGCGTCTTTAAGTTTTGCCTTCTGCCTTTCTTTTCTCGCAAGCCTGGCACACAAATAAATAGAGCTACCTGTATTTGACTTTATAATTTAACTCTGCTTTTTTCTCTTGCAAAGTCGTATCTTTAATATGTTTTGCCTTCTATTACTCCCACGCAGGCAAATTTCTTTTTACGGGAAGTTTGAGATCGTAAAGATGCCGCTAAAAGTTAAATCAGTGTAATAAAGCTAAATAAAACTGCATACATGATGAAATGAAGGAGTTGGTTCGCGTTAATTAAAGCAAAACATAAATTGAGAAGGTATTTAGATTCCTTACAAGACGTTTTTTTTCCTGATAATTTGCTCAGGTTAACAATATGAATATAACGAAATGAGGCTGTGTGTGAGATGGTAAAAAGGAGGAAGCGCTGAAGGAGGGAGAAAGGAAACAGAAGACGATAGAGAAGTAAAGAAAAAAGGACGGAGGAGGAGGAGGAGGCGGTCAGGAAGAGGAAGAGCTGAAGAAGAAGGAAGAAAGGAAACAGAAGACGATAGAGAAGTAAAGAAAAAAGGAAGGAGGAGGAGGAGGAGGCGGTCAGGAAGAGGAAGAGCTGAAGAAGAAGGAAGAAAGGAAACAGAAGACGATAAAAAAGTAAAGAAGAAAAAGAAGAAAAAGGAGGAGGCGGTCGGGAAGCGGAAGAGCTGGGTTTGGATCGCACTAATTTAAGACAAACAAGATAACAAGGTATTTATATTTCCTACAAGACAGGTTTCCGATAATATGCTCAGTTTAAAAATAAGATTACATGGTGAATTAATGAGTTTGGTTTAGGTTAACTTAAGTAAGAAAAAACCTAAAGTTACCTTGTTTAGATTTCTGATAATAATTGATCAGCTAACAACATCAATACGAAGTTAAGTGAAGAGTTTGGTTTTCGTTAATATATGCAAAACCCTAAAGATAACAAGGCATTTACAACACTCTTTTCTGATAATTTCTGATAACAATTGATTAGTTTAACATGAATACAAAGTGAAGTGAAGAGCTCGATTCTCGTTAATATATGCAAAACCCTAAAGTTAACAATGCATTTAGATTTCTCAGGAGACGTTTTTCCAATAATTTGCTCAGTATATCTTTTTATGCAAGTTGAATTAAGAGGCTTGATTCGCATTCATTTAAAAGGGATTTCGATTTCTTTCAACAGGTTTTCTCGATAATTTTCTCAGTTTGACAATCTGAATGAATTTGGTGAGCTAATGAGTCTGATTCGCGTTATTATAAGCAAAAACCTGAAATCAACAAGGTTTTTAGATTTGTGAGAACACGTTTCCAATAGTTTCTTCACTTTAACGGTATGAATGAATGCGGTGAGTTAACGAGTTTGTTTCGCGTTAATATAAGCAGAAACCTGAAATCAACAAGGTTTTTAGATTTCTGAGAACACGTTTCCAATAGTTTCTTCACTTTAACGGTATGAATGAATGCGGTGAGTTAACGAGTTTGTTTCGCGTTAATATAAGCAGAAACCTGAAATCAACAAGGTTTTTAGATTTCTGAGAACACGTTTCCAATTATAGTTTCCTCACTTTAACGGTATGAATGATGCGGTGAGTTAACGAGTTTGTTTCGCGTTATTATAAACAAAAACCTGAAATCAACAAGGTTTTTAGATTTCTGAGAACACGTTTCCAATAGTTTCCTCACTTTAACGATATGAATGATGCGGTGAGTTAATGAGTTTGTTTCGCGTTAATATAAGCAGAAACCTGAAATCAACAAGGTTTTTAGATTTCTGAGAACACGTTTCCAATAATTTCTTCACTTTAACGATATGAATGAATGCGGTTAGTTAATGAGTTTGTTTCGCGGTAATATAAGCAAAAACCCGAAATGAGCAACTTTTTACATTTCTTACAAAACGTTTTCTCCCAATTTGCTCAGTTTAGCATCGTGTAAAACGGGATGGTGTGTACTTGCCCGCCACTCCCACCACCGCGTTCCTCTTCGCTTACTTCATAGTCAACCTGCAACGTAACGCCTCGTGTTTTACTTTCTATGATTCACAAACTTAACATTTTTTTTTCCCGAGGTGTTCTGCGTTCGCTTTCTTGAGACCTTTCCCTTATCTTCAACCTCTCATAGACTCCGCTGTGTTGCTTCCCTTGCTATCTTACTATCATAACTTATTACTTCATACTATTCTTTATCAAATTTTATCTTTACACTGTTTTAAGCTTCCTAATTAATATCATACCTATACACTATTTTAAGCTTCCTAATTGCATGGTTCAACCTCTCTTTCTACTCAAGTTCATCCCTATGCGGTCCAACTTCCCACTGCAAGAGTTAACACGCATCTATATTCTTCTATATAATACCTCTACACTATTTTAAGTTTCCTAATTGCATGGTTCAACCTCTCTTTCTACTCAAGTTCATCCCTATGTGGTCCAACTTCCCATTGCAAGAGTTATCACGCATCTACATTCTTTCATCCCGCTCACTGGTAACTCTATAACAGCCTCTCCCTTCGTCTGTATATCATCCTTCCTATGACAACTTTTTTTCTAGAGGGAACTACCAAGAAACCGCAGGATTTTCACCTCAAGCGCATTCCTGTGTGGTCCAACTTTCTAATGCAAGAGTTAACAGGCATCTTCATCCTTTCATCCCCTACACTAAATCTCTGGAGCAGCCTTTATTCGTCTGTGTGTCATCCTTCCTTCGACGTAAACTATATTCAAGACACCAAATTTCACCGTTGTGTTTCGGCGTCTTTATCAACTTTACATTATCAGGACGTCGTGTTGCAGACATACTTTATCGCTATTGTAATTTTGTCCGGCCTTGGTCTGCCTCCTGTTCCTTAAGCGAGAAAAAAACCAACGCCATTCCTTGAGACTTTTCGTTACGTCATGTTTAAGTTGGCGCAGCGCATTCCATTCCGCCGCCGCCGCCGCGCAGGGCAAGGCAGCGTCAGTCTCTTTACCGCCACAAAACAACGTCCTTAATCCCCTTCCACTCGTGTAAGTACATTCTCCGGCTTTCCCCTTTCCCTTCTGTCCCTTTAACCTTTCCATATATACAGGTGCCTCCCCCCATCCCTTCCCTTCCCTCCCCCTCCCCCCCTACACATCCACTTCCCGACCCTGACTATCCCACGCCACCCCCATTCCATCCACGCTAACCTTTCCTCCACCCTTCCCTCCCCCTCCACCCCCTACATCGGGTGTGAGCAGCATACCACCACGGCCCCCTCCACCCCTCTCCTCGCTCCCTTCCCTCCATACCTCCATTCCTCCCTCCGTCTCTCCCTCCCCATCACAATCACTGTTGCCAACCTATGCAGCCTCCCAACCTTTTCACCCCTGGCCCTCCCCCCGCCCCTCCCCCGCCCGTAGCATCCCCTCCCGCATACCAAGGGAGGAGTGAGCGCCCCGGCGTGCGTGAGGTGCATTGTGGGTGTGTTGCGAGGGAGGGAAGAGGGCGCGGAGCTGCAAGGGAGGGAGGGATTGGCGCTTCTGCAACACAACAATGCAGGCTGTCGCGCTGTCTGGGGCGGAGGCGGGCAGGACCAGGGCAGGACGGGGCACGGGACGGGACGCGGCGAGACAGGGCGGCTCGGCTCGGCGGGGAAACAGGATTCCTCGCGAAGAATTCTCCAGGTGAGGGGC
>NC_066561.1:9363215-9393215 GCF_024679095.1 Eriocheir sinensis | reverse complement strand
TGTTGATGTTGCTGGAAGGGGATGAAGGGATTAAAGAAAGGATTTAAGACTAAGTGAGTAAGGAGAAGATGAAATAGACGGTAAAAAGACGCAATGGAGGAGAATGAGGGGATTAAAAGAATGATGAGAGGAAGGAGGAAAGCTAAGAAGAGGGGGAAAAGGATGGAAGGAAGGAAAAATAAAAAGAGAAAGGAATGGAAAGAATGAAAGGAAGGACAGAAGGAAGGAAAATTATAAAAAGAAAGACGGAAAGGAAGGGTGAAAGGATGAAGAAATAAGGAAATGAGGAAAAGGAATGGTGAAATGAATGAGAGGAAGGATGGAAGGAAGGAAAATTATAAAAAAAGACGGAGGAAGAGTGGAAGGATGAAGAAATGAGGATATGAGGAAAAGAAAAGACAGATGGAAAGAAAAATGATAGCAGAAAGGGAAAAGGGAGATGGAAGAGTGAAAGAATGAGAAGAAGGAGGAAAGAAAGGATGAAAGAGCAAAAAAAAAACAAGAAAGAGGGAAACTAAGGTAGAATGAATGATAAAAATGAAGGAAGGAAGGAAGTAAGGAGCGGAAGAAAGGAATGACGGGATAAAAGAATAAAAAAATAGGGAAAGAAAGGATAAAAAAAAGATAAGCAAAAGAAAAAAAAGCATAAAAAATTGAAAGAATGAGATAGAGGCAAAAAAAAGAGAAAAGTTAAAAGGAAAGATAAAAGGCTGAAGGAATGAAAAAAAGATAAGCAAAAAAAAAAAAGCATAAATAATTGAAAAAATGAGTTAGAGGCAAAAAAAGAGAAAGATGAGAGGTAGATAAAAAAAAAAGGTGGGAGGTAAGATGAAGAGAAGCAGCCAGGTAACACACACACGCTGTCTACCTGTACCTCCACTAATTGACGGTCGATGCGCGCCAATAACGTGATGTCGCGCATAACTTAATATTAGGGAGACGAGCGGGGCATGACAGCCATTATTAGGGAGAGCAATTAGCGGCTTCGGTGTGGGCCAGGGTGCGATACTGTGTGTGTGTGTGTGTGTGTGTGTGTGTGTGTGTGTGTGTGTGTGTGTGTGTGTGTGTGTGTGTGTGTGTGTGTGTGTGTGAAAGATAAAGAAAAATTAATGATTAAAAAGGAAAGGAAGGATGAAAGGGTATAGGAATGGGAAGAGGAAGAGAAAGGATAGAAGGGAAAAGGAATGAGGAGGAGGAATTACATGAAACGGGAAAGAATGAGTGAAACAGTGAGTGAGTGAGTGAGTGAGTGATTTTTTTTGTGTGTGGATATGAGAGATAGATGGATAGATAGACAGATAGACAGGTAGACAGATATATATAAAGTAAGGAAAGGAAGGGGAGGATAAAGTGGAGGGGGATGAGCATTTAAGTGGAGGGCCAAGGGAGAGAACTTCATGACCGAAAAATACTAAGGGCGAAAAAAGGGCGATAAATTAAAGGGCGAGAAACAATGGGGCGATAAAAAAACGTAAGTTCTAAGGTAAAAGGCGATAAAAAGGCGTAATAAAGGAAGGGACGTTAGAGCCAAGGGCGATAAATTAAAGGGGGAGAAAAATAAGGGAAAGAAACTAAAGGGCGATAAATTAGAGGGAGAAAAATAAAGGGCGATAAATTAGAGCGAGAAAAATAAAGGGCAATAAATTAAAGGGCGAGAAAATGAGGGCGAAAAAACAAAGGACGATAAATTAAAGGGAGAAAAATAAGGGCGACAAAACAGAGGGCGATAAATTAAGGGGCGATAAAAATAAGGGCGAGAAAATGAGGGGGAAAAAAAAGGGCGATAAATTAAAGGTCGAGAAACTAAATGGCGATAAAAATAATGGCGACAAAACAAAGGGCGATAAATTAAAGGGCGAGAAACTAAATGGCGATAAAAATAAGGGCGACAAAACAAAGGGCGATAAATTAAAGGGCGAGAAATATTAGAGCGATAAAAATAAGAGCTAAGGGAAAAGGCGATAAAGAGAGGGGCGAGAAATAATAAAGCGATGAACGAGAGGCGATAAATTAAGGAATAAGAAAAATAAGGGCGATAAGAAAATGAAAGCACTAAGACCAAAAAAAAAGGCAATAAAGTGAAGGACAATAGAGATAAAACCAAGGGCGATAAGGCGAACACATCCTTGGCTAAACACACACAAAAAAGGGCAAAAAAAGGCCAAAACATTAGAGTCAGGATAGCAACGCCAGCGGCCATCACCTCGCCTTCAAGAATGTGGCAGAGGAAGTAATAGCGGGGATTTAAACCCTTGAATGCTCCTACGATTGTCTCAGCGCTAATGAAGCCCCCCTCGCACCCCTTCTCTCTCTCTCTCTCTCTCTCTCTCTCTCTCTCTCTCTCTCTCTCTCTCTCTCTCTCTCTCTCTCTCTCTCTCTCTCTCATCATTCTTTAGACATTCAAGATTTTTTTTTTTTAGGGATTTTTTTCGGTCAAAGGTGCTGCCATTTTCTCTCTCTCTCTCTCTCTCTCTCTCTCTCTCTCTCTCTTACATAGGCCTCAAAAAAGCGTAATTTCCTTTCTGCCTGTTGTAATTTTTGTTATATTATTGATTATTCCGTAAAATATAAAGTTGGGGGTATACGCTATAGCTACGCGTGACCCCAGTGCACATCTCCGTCACATGTGGTCATTCCTTCTGTCTGCTTCCTCTGTTCCTGTTTCTGTTTTCTTCTTTGTTTATTCCCCTTGAGCTGTTTCCTTTACTATAAAAAAGGACCCTTGAACCTCTGGCGGGAAGTAACCTAATCCAGTTCTTTGATATGTGTTTTTCTTCGGTGAATGGTAAGTAGGAATCACATGTGGTCATTCCTTTTTGCTTCCTCTGTTCCTGTTTGTTTGTTTCATTCCTTTTTGCTTCCTCTGTTCCTGTTTGTTTGTTTCCTTTACTGTAAAATATAGACCCTTGAACCTCTGGCGGGAAGTAATCTAATCCAGTTCTTTGATATGTGTTTTTCTTTGGTTAATGGTAGGTAAGAAAGTGCCCATGTTGTGCTACACCTAATCCTCATCTTTATTTACAGCGCTGGTTTGGCTCGTGAGGTTAATCGGATACAATTATCCTCAACCTCATCATCATATTTCTTGCGACTCAATTCCTGGAAAGTGCTTCAGGTATAATTTTTTCTTGCCTATTTACTTGTCTTTGTTTTTTTTATGTAAAGTGATCATTAGTTTTTTTGTGTGACTTTGAGTTCCTGAGAAGCAAATCATCGACAATATTCTTTTCCTTTTTTTTTTCTTTTTTTGTTTATCTAATGCACTTTTTTATATTTTTCGATTAAGTTCTCTTTATCAAAATCAGCAAAAGTGTTATTTTCAGCACAACTCTTAGTGTCTGGGTTATACAACAGATTCAGTTTTCTTACTTTTTTCTAATCCTTCTGCAAAATAATCACTACTTTTTTTTTTTTTACAACATAGGAGGCAGCTCAAGGGCACACAAAAAAGGAAACAATAATAAAAAAAAAGCCCGCTGCTCGCTGCTCCTAAAAAAGAATCAAAAGAGGTGGCCGAAAGAGAGGTCAATTTCGGGAGGAGAGGTGTTCTGATGGTATACAACTGTCAGCGTGTGGGATGTCAATAAGGCTTACATTATAAAACCTTTCATCTTCTCATCAGGCAAATGTTTACATTGAGAGAGATAAAAAAATGGCTTCAAATTTCTGAACTCATACAGAAGACAGAAGATGTATGGAATTGAAGGTCAAATGATGATGATGTGTTTTGATTCTCCCTACTGAAAGCGTTTTGATGTGTTTTGATTCTCCCTACTGAAAGCGTTTAAGTCATAGGAAGGAGGAAATACAGACGAAGGAATGCTCTCGTAGATGTTTAAGGAAATTTGATCAGCAGTTTCATGACACTTGTGATACGTTCTAAAAGGCCTCTAGCTACATCGTATAAAAAAAATAAAAAAAAAAAAAAAATAAAAAAAAAAAAATAAGCTCATGAGAACGACTAATCTTTTCCGTTGAATATGAAACTGCTCGTAATGGAAATCGAAAGCGTTATTTTTTTACTTTTTTTGTTGTTTGTCTTTCTCGTTTCTGACGCAAAATGATGAATGATTGACTTCCAAGATGCCCCACACGCTTCAAGTAAAAAAATAAAAATAAAAATAAAAAATAAGTCTGCATTTTCTATTAGTGTATTTTTTTTTTTCGCTGCTTTTTGGTCCCTCTCAGAATCCTTTTCCCATCTGTTAGACTAAGATGGATATGCCTTTATTATTACTATTATTATTGTTATTATTATTATTACCATCATTAAGCCTCATTATATATTCTAACATTGCCAGTATAATGTTGTAATTTTCGGCAATGTTTCTATCTCCCTCGAGTCCTTCCCTTCTCCTCTATGTCTATTCATGTTACTGCCTTCCCTTCAACTTTTATCATTTCTATATATAATCCTTCTATTCACGGCTATTTACTTCCCTTCTCTTCCCTGTCATGTGTCTATTTACGTCTATTAACTTGTTTCTACTTCAATTTAAATCTATTCCTTTCCCTTCCCTGTCACATGTCTATTAATGTCTTGTGTTCAGGGTCTGACTCCTGTGGCTGTGAACTAGACATGACAGTTACTATTATGCTCTCTCTCTCTCTCTCTCTCTCTCTCTCTCTCTCTCTCTCTCTCTCTCTCTCTCTCTCATGTGCACAAGTTGGGCTTATCTGAAATCCGGGTTATTGACACACACACACACACACACACACACACACACACACACACACACACATCTGATTACTGTCAAAAACATTATGTGTAGAGGAGCTGCTGAGAAAACCGGGAAAACCACTTGCTGAAGAAGAAGAAGAAGAAGAAGAAGAGAAGAAGAAAACATCAAAATAAAAAGATATGAAGAAAATTAGATTAAAGAATAAGATGAAGACTTTGAAATAACTATAACATGCGAGCAAAAGAAATAATGAATAAAAAAAACGGGACTATATCACTACTACTACTACTACTACTACTACTATTACTACTACTACTACTACTACTACTACTACTACCATTACTACTACTACTACTGTTGTTTTCGTGGGTCCTACAGTGACGAAGACAATGGCCAGTTACTCGTGTCTACCCACTCTGTGCCAGCGTGACTTAGTGTGATGGACAAACTGGCCCATGTCTTAGAATTAGTACAGCTTCTATTTTTTCCAATGTGTCTCCCCGCACAATACATCACAATTTGATTTCATACAATTTACAAACACAAAAACCAGAAGCAATAAATTCGATCAAGGTCAGGAACGTGGTTTTACTGCAGCCAACGCGACAGCCTATGCTTGGAGGTGTCTGTCGCAGCGGCCCGGCGAGTTAACTGACCCCGAATACAGGGACCCTTTGACAACCCTCGGCCATCAATTCTTGCTGACACCAGATACCCGCTGGAGGAGCTGGAGGCAGCAGACGGAAGAGCCTTAGACAAACGGAAGGGCCTTAGACAACCTTGAGAATTGAGATAGACGTAAGGACACCACAGAGAAACGAAAGGACTTAGACAAACGGAAGGGCCTTAGACAACCTTGAGAATTGTGATAGACGTAAGGACACCATAGAGAAACGGAAGGACTCTAGACAAACGAAAGGGCCTTAGACAACCTTGAGAATTGTGATAGACGTAAGGACACCATAGAGAAACGAAAGGACTTAGACAAACGAAAGGGCCTTAGACAACCTTGAGAATTGAGATAGACGTAAGGACACCATAGAGAAACGGAAGGACTTAGACAAACGAAAGGGCCTTAGACAACCTTGAGAATTGTGATAGACGTAAGGACACCATAGAGCAACGGAAGGACCTTGAACACACTTGAGATAGCATGCAGAAGGACTCTAGACAAATGGAAAGGCCATAGACAGGCGGAAGGAGCTTAGAAACAAACTTGAGATAGAAGACGAAAGGGACTTAGACAAACGAAAGGATCTGAGATAAGGATAATACAGCAGACGGAGGGGCCTTAGACAAACGCTAGACCCTTGGACATGCTTGAGACAGTAGAGGGAAGGGCCTTAGACAGACAGAAGAACCTTGACAAACCAGCGTCAGGAATTCGTAACTATAAAGACAAGCAGACCTACTAATTGAACTACAGCAGGAGGAACAGGTATTTCTTTGGCCAAATTAGACAAATCTTTTCAACATCAACTCTTGTATTCTTCTTAGCGGGCTTCTCTGCTTTACTTTGCCCCTGGATGTAAAATAAATAAGTCTCATTCTGATTCATCTTTATCTTCATCATCATATACTTTTTCTTCTCCTTATTCTTCCTTTTCTTTTTCCTGTTCATCTTCTGCTTCATTTTCTTCCTCTTTTTCTTCTTCTTCATGTTCTCATTATTGTTACTGCTGTTGTTCTTGTTCTATATACAGCTCGCCGCCAATAGCATGCTCTCTTTTTTCCTTCACGAGCCTCATAATTTACGAGGCTGTACGATGATTAATGGGGCAGCCTTGAGCAGCGTGTGGTTTGTGGCAGATTGTGAGGCTGAACAGCGGCCGCAAAAATGGAAATGTCAACGAAGGAACATTTTTTTTTGCTTATATACGTCTTCGCTTGTTGTCCTCTCCTCTTCCTGGCTGTCTGCAACCTCGTTTATGTGTAGGAGACAAGAAAATAAGGGGATGTTAGATTTATTGTTCAAGTCATTATTTATTGTCCTTTTTTTGTAATATAGGGTTTCTGTTACTCCTATTATTATTATTATTATTATTATTGTTATTATTATTAGTCTCATTCATCCTTAACGTCATCATCATATTCTTCTTCCTTCTCCTCCTCCTTTTTCTTCTTTTTTCTGCTTCATTTCCTTTTCCTTTTCTTCTTCTTCTTCTTCTTCTTTTTCTTCTTCTTCTGCTCTTTCTTCTTTTTCTTCTTCTTCTGCTCTTTCTTCTTTTTTCTCTTCCTCTTCATCTTCCTGTTCTTATTGTTATTGCCCCTCTTCTTGTTCTATTATCATTATCATTTAATTATTATGAATATTTATCGTTTTTATCATCATTATTTTTATCACTAACATCATTGCGTTCACTGTTCCGCTCGTCAAGGCCGCGATATCAATGTACACCAAGATCTGTTTTCCCCACGGTAACATTCTTCCCCGACTGACTTCGATTCCGCACGACACATTCCTCAACGCTATGCAGACCGCTGAACACCAATGCAGCGGCCTCCAATAGACCCGTCACACTGCTATCAACACCACATATAAAAAGTTGCCTCATAAATACGCACATTAACATAACTTCACTTAACATTCAGTGCTGTATTGCTCGCTTCACCTCGCTGACCCAGAACAAGAACTCGGTAATCTCAGCAAGCATCTAAAGCGAGGTCATTCATCATTTCGAAAATTAACGTCAGGAAAAAAAATAAGTGAAGCGGAGGCCTTGAGATTACGACCAATTAACTTTGCAACTGAATACAGATAGAAAGAATATACATTTATCTTGGCCATTGAATACAAGCAGAACGATGTGGCATTTAAAAAGAAAACTAAGGTCCATTTTATCAATCTCTCCGAAGGCTTAGAAATGAAGGAAAAATGGAGAAGAGGAGAAGAAAGAAAGAAAAAGAAGGAAAGAAAAAGAGATAGAAGGAAGGAGGAAGGAAGGAAGAAAAGAAAGAAAGCAAGGAAGAAAGATAAATGGGAGGAATAATGAAAACAAACAAAGAAGGAAGAAAGGAAAAGGGGAGAGGAAGGAGATAAAGAGCAGGAAGGAAGGAAAGAAAGGAGGGAAGGAAGGAAAGAAGTAGAAGGAGGAAGTCAGAAAGGAAGGAAGGAAGGAAGGAAGGAAGGAAGAGGAAAAGAGAACAACACGAGAATGAGTTTTTACTAATATCATGATCTCAGAAAGTTGTTGTTATTATCATTATTATTATTATTATTATTGTTATTATTATTCAAAAGGCTTTCGGAGAAGTTGTCGAGGTTTCCAAGGGTGCTTTCATGACCCTGGCGGTAGTTCTGCAAGGCTTCGGCGTCCTGAACGGGATAACCACTAACTCATGACAACCCGATGTAGCTCCTCTTTGGCTTTGAAAAACGTTCCCAAATACAGCCCCGAACGTTTGACAGTACGAGTGTTCTACTAGCAAACCAAATAAGTGTGCAGCTAACGAAATGGTATATAATTAGAAAACTAACACCAACAAACCCAAGAGTGTAAAGCTTACGAAGTGGGATTTAAAAAGACAAAAAAACAAAACAAAAAAACGAAACCCATAAGTGAAGCATTTAACTTTGCCATTGAATACAGGCAGAATGAAGTGATATTTAAGAAGATAACTAACACGAGCATACCCAAGAGAGTGAGGCTTACAAGGAAACATTAAAAAGATGTGAACAAGATAAAAGATATGATAAAAAAATATTAATACTAGGAAACGCAAAAGTGAAGGTTATATTTTTTTATGATACACGAGGCTGGTAAAGGTAAACTAATACTAAAAGAAAAATGTTCGCACCTTACTTGCTGATCAAAAAGTGGTTTAGAGCAAAGAGAGAGTGAATGTGTCTTCAGAAGAAAAAAGCTGAACTATTCTGGCGTTAAATTGAGACACGAAGAAAAAACGGCCTATGAAGACACGAGTCCTAATGCATATACAAGATATTTTAGTAGTTACATGGTTATTTTTATGCTGTTTTAATCATTGCTACATTTAGAGTTTGTCTGTAGTGAAAAAGCTGAACTATTCTGGCGTTAAATTGAGACACAAAGAAAAAACGGCCTATGAAGACACGAGTTCTAATGCATATACAAGATATTTTGGTAGTTACATGGTTATTTTTATGCTATTTTAATCATTGCTACATTTAGAGTTTGTCTGTAGTGAAAAAGCTTAACTATTCTGGAGTTAAATTAAGACAGAAATCAAGGCACACAAGTTCTAATGCATATGCAAGTTATTTTAGTGATTGCATGGTTATTTTTGTGCTATTTTAATGACTGATACATTTAGAGTTTGTCTGTAGTGAACAAGCTGAACTATTCCGGCGTTAAAATAAGACAGAGAGAGGAAGGCCAATGAGCACAAGAGTTCTAAGACATACAAGTTATTTTAGTGATTACACGGTCATTCTTATGCTAATCATTATATTGTTACATTTAGAGTTTGTCTGTTGTGAACAAGCTGAACCATTTTGGCGTTAAATTAAGACATTGAAAGGAAGGCCTATGAACACAAGAGTTCTAAGACATATACAAGTTATTTTTTAGACGTATTGTTACATTTAGAGTTTGTCTGTTGTGAACAAGCTGAACCATTTTGGCGTTAAATTAAGACATTGAAAGGAAGGCCAATTAGCACAAGAGTTCCAATATATATACAAGTTATTTTAGTGATTACACGATTACTTTTATGTTATATTAATCATTATATCGTAACATTCCCTTAAGTCTCATGATTACATCGCTGCTTTAGAGAAAAATGAGGAAAAGAGGAACCTGCCGTAATGAAACAAAGGCATCACCGGGCAGCGTAAGAAGACCTTGGAACCGAACAATTGTATTCTCTTAACCAACAACGTCTTGTCTCCGGGATGACAAGAACCGAGCGCATTGACAACCGATTTACCTTGAGGAAACAATGCGATCAAAAGAGTCCACTCCAGTAACAACCAAAAAAAAGTGTAATTGTCCGCAGCAGAAGAATAAAAATAATGACAATGAAAACTTTTATTCGGAAACCGTTGATAATGATAAGACGAATAAGAATAAGAAGCTAAAGAAGGAAAGAAAAAGAGGAACAACAACAACAACAACAAAACCAAAACCACCACCACCACCACAACAACAACAATCAAAACACCAAAATAACACCACCACCACCATTACCACCACCAACATCATCACCATCACCATCACCACCACCACCATACCCACTAAACACACTCCGCCTCCAAGACAGCTAAACGCAAACACGACCCCCCCCCTCCCCCCCTCCCCCCACAAAATAAGCCCAAATCAAGCCCCTCATCGGACCCGGACCCGCAGCGCCATCAGGCTTTGGGTCGCGCTAATCCGGAGCGACGCGGCATCGGTCCGAATGAGAGAGACCGAGCCAGCATCTCCGGGCTCTCGCAAAACCTGTACTGCATCCACTAATTGGGTACTACTGCCAGTTTTTTTGTATTATTTTCCGGTAAGCTGGGAGGAGGAGGAGGAGGAGTGGGTGAGGGTAGAAGGTGTAGGTTGGAGGAGAAGGGAGCCAGGCAGAGGGGAAGGGAGGAAGAGGAATAGGAGGAAGAGGAGGGTAGGAAGGTTGTACGGGTGTGGGGGAGGGAGCCAGGAAGAGGGGAAGAGAAGGAGGAGGAGGAGGAGGAGGAGAAGAGAATGTGGGTATTAGAAGGAAGACATGGATGCGAGAGGGAATCAGGAAGAAGAGGAGGAGGAGGAGGAGGAGGAGGAGGAGGACGGGTATTGAGGAGGAAGGTAAACGGAAGAGGAAGAAGTAGTAGTAGTAGTAGTAGTAGTAGTAGTAGTAGTAGTAGTAGTAGGAGGAGGAGGAGTAAGAGGAAGGCGAACGGAAGGAGAAGGAGTAGGAGGCAAGACAGGTAAGATTGGCTGCCCTTAACGTTGCAGGGGAGACAAAAAAGTAATAATAATTGTCAACTTTATAGCGGCCTAAGCCTCGTAACATCGGGTGCCAGGTTAAAGGACGAGGAGGGAGGAATGTGGCGGCCCAGCTGATTAATGGTCGGTGGGGGTGGCCTGACAGCTGATCACACACACACACACACACACACACACACACACTGAAACAACCTGATATCGAGTTTCTTTTCCTCCTCTCTATACACTTAAAATAAAAAAAAAAAGGGTTAAGGACTTGGAGATAAAATAAAATGTACTGACGGGCTACCATTTAGACAGACAGATAAACATAAACAGACACACAGACATTGCAGTATACATAGACAAACCCACACATACACAGAGGCAAGCAGACAGACACACAGACATAGAAATACATAGACAAACACAGACCCACAGACAGACCCACAGCAAGACAACCCTCCCTCCCTCCACACCCACAGAGACAGGAGCAGCGTCCAGTAGGCAGCCACACCACACACTAGCTACACACCCCATTACACAGCACACACTATCATCATCTTCCACTACACTTTCTAGTTAAACGAAAATGAGCTCACTTTGTTGGATGTAAAGTCTCATTAATGTTGAGGCACATAGTAATTGACTGATAAAGCGCATAGAAAAACTCTGTCTTTCAGTTAGGTTTAGGATAGCTTCAGACACCTGATGGGCAGCAACTTATAGCAAAAAGCAATAGAGTTCACTGTGCTAGGCAATAGGCTTCATTACTAAGAATGTATTTATGAATTTAAAGTACACAAATATATCGAATGATTAGGTTACAGCCAGGTAAGGTTAAGAGAATGTTTACACACATGACAGGCAGCATCATGGTGTAAAAAAATCAACAAAATAAGAGCCCATTTTTACAAATATTCATTACTTAGGAGGCGTGTATGAATTTCCTGAATACTAGCCTGTGGTAACTCATTGGGCTTGGCCAGGTAGCCTCGACAATAACTCGGCGGCCCCGCGGCGGCGGTGGGAGTGTGTTCACCTGTCTCGTCCGCGCACAGGTAATGCCGCCGAGGAAGAGGAGCAGGTCAGATTATAACTTTTTTTCAGATTCATACTTGTTAAAAGACTTGGGGCCACGCTTGACCTTCTCCAGACTGAAAGCCACACCTTGCTGCCTCCCGGAGGTCAGAGGCCTGGCGCTGGCCGGTGCTGAGCTCAGCCCAAGCCTTGCGTGCTGCGCGGACTTGGTTCAGATGGAGGCACACGCCGCACACAAGTATGGATGGATTCAAATATTGATAAGTCGAATGAGATTGATAGATTGATAAATATATATGAATATATAAAGATATGTAGATAGACAGATAAGACAAATATGACTGAGTAATATCTATCTATCTATCTATGTATATCTATATCTATATCTCTATATCTATATATATATATATATATATATATATATATATATATATATAGATATATATATATATATATATATATATTAATCATTATGAATCTAAACCTATCTTAGATATTACTCAGTCATATTTGTCTTATCTGTCTATCTACATATCTTTATATATATATATATATATATATATATATATATATAAATATATATATATATATATATATATATATATATATATATATATTAATATATATATATAAAGATGCATAATAATAATGATAATAATAATAATAATAATAATAATAATAATAATAATAATAATAATAATAATAATAATAATAATAATAATAATGAAAATGATAATAGTAATAATAATAATTAATAATAATAATAAAATAATAATAATAATAATAATGATAATAATAATAATTATAATAATAATGAAAATAATAGTAATAATAATGATAATGATAATAATAATAATAATAATAATAATAATAATAATAATAATAATAGTAACAACAACAATAACAATAACAGCCCCAGCACTAGCGTGAGACTTGCCGTGTCTGGGGTCGCGGGTCGGGTCGCAGGTTACTGACGCGGCACCGGCGGCGGCCTCGTGCCACTTACGACTACTGACACGGCTGCCGGAGCACGATGATGACGCTGGACGGAGTTTTTTTTTTGTACTACTCCAGCGAGAACCTTTAACCTATAAATACATTAATTATATAAAAAAGATACACTGAGACAAGAGGAGAGTATCAAGACACCTCTCCACCAGAAATTGAGCTCTCTTTTGACCACTTTTTTCTTTTATCTTTTTAGGAGCAGCGTTTAGCGGGCTCTTTTTTTTTCTCTACACTTATTTTATGCCCTTAATCTGCTTATGTTCCTGTAAAAAAAATAAAGTAAATAAATATATAAATCTGTTGCATACTTATTCGAATTGTCTAACTGATGCTAATTATTGCTTGAGGATTATTTCAGTCTTTCTATTGCTGACGATTCTTGATATCAAACACGGTGGATATCAAACACGGTGTCCTGCTTACGCAATTGCTAGAGTGCGTGACCTGACTGACGCTTCTTGGCACTGAACTCCAACCGCTACTTCCCCGACCGATCGTACGCTCTCTGTAATACTTCGGCATCTCGGTTCTGAAAATCTTATTACGATTATTATTATTATTATTTCTGCTATTATTTATTTATATTACTCTTACTCTTCTTATTCATTTCACGTTCATCTTTTGCATGATACACGTCTTCTATTATTACTTATTATTATTCTATATGGCGAATCTGAGCTGCTAATCAAATCATCACAAGGTCTTAAATACTTAGCACCTCGGGGATGACAAGTACAGCCCGAGGAGCAGAAAACTATCAAGAACCAATAAAAAAGACAAAAAGCGAAGAGAGAGGTTAAGTTATTGATAAACAGATACAATAAACACGACCAATGCATTATTTAATTAAGAGTTCATTTATTGTGAAGTAATATTATTGCCATCGGAGGTGAACTAAAGCATAATGGTCGCAGAGAACTGTATGGTTAATTTCAGTCTATACATTTTTTTTTTCAGCGGTAAATGTATAGAGATTAGACGGTAAGGGATTTTTTTTAACGGTAAATTTATAGAGATTAGACAGTAAGGGATTTTTTTTAACGGTAAATTTATAGAGATTAGACAGTAATGGATTTTTTTAACGGTAAATTTATAGAGATTAGACAGTAAGGGAAATTTTTTTAACGGTAAATTTATAGAGATGAGACAGTAATGGATTTTTTTGTTTATAGAGATTAGACAGTAATGATTTTTTAACGAATTTACATAAACATGATCAGAAAGAAAAAAAAGATAACGGTAAGGTCTGTCGATCCGAGGCTCCCTGCCAGACAGGTTCATGCATCTATTAGCATATTTACATACAGGGAACCCACTAGTGAATATAAATACATATATGCAAGATTATACACCAGACTGCAATTATTCACAAAGTATTCCATTTACAATCTATTACAAAAAAACAGTCATAAGAACCTGTGTGTGTGTGTGTGTGTGTGTGTGTGTGTGTGTATCAGGTATGTAGCACAGAGAATTATCAATATATTACGAGTGTTAATGTATCCGACAGCCTCACCACAAGCAAGCTATAATTCCACTTGCTCCACACTCCACCACTCCCTCCCTCCCCTTACTCTTACCTTCTCTCCTAACTCTTACTTTCCTTCCCTTCCTCCTATCTTGTATTCTCTCTATCTTAACTTTCCCGACCATTCCTTCCTCCTTCTTTCCCTCCTCTCCTCACTCCCTTACTTTCCTTCCTTTCCTTCCTCCAATCCTGTATTCTCAATCTTAGCTTTCCCCACCATCCTTTCCTCCTTCTTTCCCTCCTCTCCTCACTCTGCCAATCTTACCTTCCTTAATTCCCTCTCTTTCTTTTTTTCTCTTTCCCTCTCTCCTTCACCCTTCCTTTTCCTCCTCCTCTCCCTCTTACTCATACCTTACCATCTATGAGAGAGAGAGAGAGAGAGAGAGAACTGCTGGGAACATTTTTAGAAGGAAATAATTTTTCTATGATTCACTTCCGGCTCGCCATCCTCTCCTCCCTCTATAGTTATGGGAGGAGGAGGAGGAGGAGGAGGAAGAGGAGGAGGAGGAGGAGGAGGAGGAAAAGGCTCATTCACAAAGGTTATAGGTAAGGACTACACAGAAGGAGGAGGAGGAGGAGGAGGAGAAATAATATGATGGGAATACGAAGATTGGTAGGAAGAGATACGGAAAGGGAGGAATGTGTGTGTGTGTGTGTGTGTGTAGGAAAAGGAAAGTAGTATAGAAGGAAAATGATAACAAACTAGAAAGGACCCAGGAGAGATCATCCCTTCCCCACCGGACGCCAAAAACGTTTCCAAGCGCTTCTGTATCGTGTCTCAAGTTTCCGGTCTCGATACAAACGTTAATCATGCTTCTTAGTTTCATCGTGCTGTCTGGTGGACGGCTTTCCCTTGGGTCATTTCATTCAGTTATTTCCCACTGTGTTAGTCTTCATGTTACCTGTGTTGTTTGTTGGTCTCTCTCCTGTAATTTATGTTTTGTTGACTCTTCCCTTTGCTTGATTTATATTGTTTTTATTTGGTCTTTTCTTTCCTTTTTTCTTATTTTCATTATTTTTTCTTTCTTCATTTTGTTCTTGTTCTTGTTCTTTTTCTTCTTTCTCTTCTTAATTTTCTTTTTCGTTTTCTTTTATTTCTTCTTTTTCTTTCCCTTCTTTTTCTTTTTTCTTCTTGGTCTTCTCTTTCTTTTTCTTCTCCTTTTTCTTCTTTATCCTCTTCTTCTTCTTCGTTGTTGTTCATTTCTTCTTCTTCTTCTTTTTCATCTTTATCCTCTACTTCTTTTTCTTCTTCTTCTTCTTCTTCTTCTTATTATTATTATTATTATTATTATTACTATTATTATTATCATCATCATTAATCGCATACCAAGCCTCTAATTACATGTTATTTACTTCTCAGCGGCTTATTTCCCGCCAAAATCGACCCCCGTGAAATTAATCCTTGTCGCCCTCCAAGATTTTAAACCTCTCTCTCTCTCTCTCTCTCTCTCTCTCTCTCTCTCTCTCTCTCTCTCTCTCTCTCTCTCTCTCTCTCTTTCCTTTTCTCTTTCTTTCACTGTTTTTTATCACTTTTTTCTTTATCTATCTATCTATCTATCTATCTTTTCTTTCTTCTTTCTCTTTTTCTTTCGTACACACTATCACTTTTTTTTCTTTATCACTATCTTTCTTTATTTATCTATCTTTTTTTTCTCACCTACTAACCCTGCCCCCCCCATCCCATTCCACCCATCCCACACACCCACCCACACACACACACACACACACACACGGGGCAGGAAATGGCTGGCGTGTTAGTAGGTATTAGTACTCGAGAATCTCAGGTGTGTGTGGGCTCGACATACCTGCCTATCTGCCTTCCTTCCTCTCCTCCGGTCCGGGGGAAATTAATTCTCTCTCTTTCTCCCTCCCTCCCTCTGTCCTTCCTTCCTTATCTATCTTATTTATCTCTCTTTCCCTTCCTTCCTTTTTCTCTCTTCCCTTTGTTTCTCTTTTCCCTCTTTGCTTGTCTCTTCCTTCTTTTTTTATTCCTTTTTCTTCTCTTTCCTATCTCTCTGTTTATCTCTTTCTTTTTCTCTCTTTATTTATCTTCCTTCTGTTTTTTTCCTGTTTTTCTGTCTTCTCTCGTTTCCTTCTTTTCCTTTTTTTCTCTCTTTCTTTCCTTCTTTTCCTTATTTTCTCTCTTTCTTCCCTTCTCTTTCCTTTCATGGTAATTACTTTGCTTTGTTTTCCCTCTTTTATCTACTACATAACAATTAATTTATCTTTCTCTTATCAGTCTGTCTCTTTCACCCACCATCAATCTATCTATCTATTTATCCCTCTCTCATTTCTTCGACTCAACCCTCAAAATCTATACAGCAGAGACGCATCAAATTGCACTTCGATCTTCACTTTCCTTCTCCTCCGCGGGAAACAGAGAGGCGGACTCGAGGCCTCTGACGTTTATGAAGGCACGATTTACTTGAGCGGCGCCAGCATCCATTTCTCCGAGGCTGTGTGATGGTGATGAGATGCTGCTGCTGATGATGATGATGAGGAGGAGGAGGAGATGGAAGAAGAGGAGGACAAGGAGAAGGACGAGTTAGAAGAGAGTCAAGAACAAAAGAGAATAAGCAACATGAACAACAAAACAAAGAAACAAATGATAAACAGAGAAGTAGGAGGAGGAGGAGGAGTGAGAGTAGAAGGTGTAGGTTGGAGGAGGAGGAGCCAGAACGAGGGGAAAGTAGGGAGAGAAGGAGGAGAAGGAGGAGGCCGATGAGTGAGAGGCATGTCCTGGAAGGCTAGGCAGTTCTATTTATAAGGGAAAGAAAGACTGGTTAAGGAGACACCAAGGGAGGGGATGGATAGACAGGGCAAGGACTAACGAAGAGTGAAGGAAGAGGAGGAGAATGAGGAGGCCGATGAGTGAGAGGCATGTGCTGGAAGGCTAGGCAGTTCTATTTATAAGGGAAAGAAAGACTGGTTAAGGAGACGCCAAGGGAGGGGATGGATAGACAGGGCAAGGACTAACGAAGAGAGTGAAGGAGGAGGAGAAGGAGGAGGCCGATGAGTGAGAGGCTAGGCAGTTCTAAGGGAAAGAAAGACTTGTTAAGGAGACGCCGAGGGAGGGGATGGATAGCAAGGGGCAAGCACTAACGAAGAGAGAGAGTAAGCAATGCAGTCGCTTGATGAATGGTGGCTCGTGACGGCGTGAATAATGGCGAGGGAAAGACAGACGACTCGGGTTGCTGCAGAGGAGGGATTGGACACGTCGCCGCGTCGCCTCTGACTGATTGGCCGACGTGAGGAATGAAAGCAATTTGGCTGTCAGCGGATTTTTCCATTAAGGGGAGTGTGCGGGAGTCTGTCTCAATCAATCTGTGGGCTATGCTTTTTTTTTTTCCAGTCGACTCCTGGTGATGAAAATTTAATCAAGTAGCTTTTGACGCGTGGCATGGAAGAAGAATGTATTTTTCCTCGTCTGTATTTCCTCCTTCACATTAATTATTTTATGACAATCTGTATTACCTCTTTCATATTAATCATCGTTTCCCGGCGTGTATTTCCTAGTTTCTATTAATTCTTTTCCTTATATGACACATTCCATCAAAGAATAATAGTTTTTCCTCGTCTGTATCACCTTCTTCGAACAAAAGAGTCAAGAAGGGAATGGTGAGATTTTTTTCTTTCTTGTTTAATTGCCTTTTTTTTCTGCCTCCAGTCTTACAAACAGATTTAGCTCTATAATGAAATGGAAAATGAAAAATGGGCACTAATCTATCTCTATAAATTCACGGGTTTAGGAAGAGACTGCTTTTTTTTATAATTTGGCCAAGATGAGATATTTTTAAATTTGGCCAAGATGAGATGATGTGAATTTGTTAGTATGTTTTCAATGCAGAAGTGAGCAAATATCATGACATAAATACTATTGAAATAAATGTTCTCTCTCTCTCTCTCTCTCTCTCTCTCTCTCTCTCTCTCTCTCTCTCTCTCTCTCTCTCTCTCTCTCTCTCTCTCTCTCTCTCTCTCGGCGCCTGGCTTCCATAAACACAGCCTCGTCGACACTCTAAGGGGCGGCTTAGGGCAAGTAATGGAGACCTTATTCCTGTAGGCCTCTGGAACCCCCCCCATCCTCCTCCTCCCCCTAAAGTGAGGCCTAGTGGTTGACTAACACCTTGACAACACCTGACGACACGCACAGAACACACACACACACACACACACACACACACACACACACACACACACACACACACACAAGGGAAAGGGGGGTTATATCAGTCTCTCTCTCTCTCTCTCTCTCTCTCTCTCTCTCTCTCTCTCTCTCTCTCTCTCTCTCTCTCTCTCTCTCCACTGCACAATATTAAGCTGTCAAGTTTCTGAGACACGCGACAATGTGTTTGGTGCGTAGCTCAAGATGATAGCGGCGCAGTGCTCTCTCTCTCTCTCTCTCTCTCTCTCTCTCTCTCTCTCTCTCAGGTGATCCAGATGGGTGTGAGATGCTTTATATGTACGACAAGACGTAGGAGGAGTAAGAGGAGGAAGAGGAGGAGGAGGAGGAAGAAGAGGAGAAGATGGAGGAGGAAGAGGAGGAAGAGAAGAAGCAGGAGTTAAAAATAAAAAAAAGCATTAATATTTGTTTTAGCAAGGAATCATATATCTTATTAAAGTAGTATTAATATCAGTAACAGTAGTAGTAATAATAGGAAGAGGGGGAGGAGGAGGAGGAAGAGGAGGAGGAGGAGGACAAGTAGGTAGAGAAGGAGGAGGAGGGAGATAAATACGTGTTAATTACAGGTAGTGGTAGTCGGAGCAGTAGTAGCAGTCGTCAGAGGAGGAGGAGGAGGAGGAGAGGGAGGAGGACGAAGAGGGGGCAGGGAGGACGGACAAGCTGGAGGCGGGTTAAGGGAGCCATCTGGTGGTGTCCTGCCTGACTCCTTTGTGGCTTAGCGATTGTCTTGTGTCTCATGAGCACGGCTTCGCTTATACATTGCTTCCTATCTGTCCCTTTGTCACCCACCGCCGGCCTTGTGTGTGGTGGGTAGGGGAGCAAGGAGGCTGAGGACACTGTGTTGGCGGGGACTGGACGAGAGGGGAACAGGGATAACGGAGATAAATGGGAGGAAAAGGAGGAGAAAATTAAGTTATTTCCAGCATCAGGTTCTCGCCCTCAACGTAGGTGGGCCGAGAGGAGGCACAAAGGGGGAGGGGAGGAGAGGGAGGGGCGAGGGTAGAAGGGAGGGAGGGAGGGAGGGAGAGGGTAATGGGAGGGAGGAAGAAAGAGAAAGAAAGAGGCTGACAATCCCGGAGGTCACTGTGGTTTCTTAGAAGGAGGAGGAGGAGGAGGAGGAGGAGGATTGGAAGACGAAGAAATAGAAAATAAATAAAGAATAATGACAAGGTGGGAAGAAAGGGTTAGAAGGAGGAAGAGGATAATGAAGGAGAGGAAAGGAAGGATTAATAGGAAGAGAGGAGGAGGACGAGGAAATAAAGAGGAGAAGAAAGAGGAGGAGGAGGAGGAGGAGGAGGGAACAAAAACAATGAAGCGAGGAACAGATTAAGAGAGGAAGAGGATTAAGTAGTCTAGTTGAAGGTTTGAAGCAGATAAGAAAAAACAATCTGGCGAGAGGAAGAGGAGGAGGAGGAGGAGGAGAGGGACAAGAGGAAGCTGAGGATGAGGACAATGAGGAGGAGGAAAGAGGAACAAAAATGACAGGAGAGAGATGAGTGATTGTCTACGTAAAGGTTTTCAAGCAGATTAGAACACTCTTAAAAGGTTGATCAGAATTTATAAGACCATTTCTACACTTGCCTTATAAATAAACACAGTGGATTTAAGAACAGACATAAGGGTGGGTAAAAAGGAAGGAAGGAAGGAAGGAAGGAAGGATGGACAGAATTTTTAAGTGATATGACAATGGAAGGAAAACGGAGGTGACATAAGAGTGGATAGAAAGGAAGGAAGGAAGGAAGGAAGGGCGAAAAAGAAGGAAGGATGGACGGAATTTTTAAGTGATATGAAAATGGAAGGAAAACGGAGGTGAATATTAATAAGTTAGAGAATATTTTTTCCTACTTGTGTTTATGAGTTACGTGGGAGTTAAAACCGAAGGGAATATCAATGTCGAACAAGGTAATATCTCTACTAATGATGTGTATACTCTCTCTCTCTCTCTCTCTCTCTCTCTCTCTCTCTCTCTCTCTCTCTCTCTCTCTCTCTCAAGTAATAAATAAGTAAACAAGGTGAGGAGTGGACGCAAAACTCACCTGATCCACACACTCAGGTATGCAAGGGGGAAGGGAGGAAAGGGGAGAAGGGGGGGGGGAGGACGAAGCCTACCAGGATACCCTTTCTCTCTCTTGCTCTCTCTCACCACCAACCCTTCCTACCTCACCAACCAATCCACCACCACCACCACCACCATCTCCACCATCACCAACCATCACCACCTCTTCCTTCTTCCTCCTCCTCCTCCTCTTCCTATCCCACACCGCCCTCCACACCTGACAATCGCCCTTATTTACCCTTGAAGCAGTGGCTAAGGGGGTCAAGGGTGTGCGTCGAGGCTTAAGTCCCAGGTTGACCCGACTTAGTTTTCGGAAAATGTCTCGATGTTTGTGTGACACTGACTTAATTGTCTATCCACCTCCCCCTCCCCCTCCCACCCCCCCTTCTCTCTCCCCACCCCCTCCTTTACCTCTCTTGTTGTTGTTGTTGTTGTTGTGGTTGTTGTTGAATGGCCCATCGTTTTACTTATCCTTTTTCTTCTTTTTCTTCTTCCCTCCTCCTTCCTCCTCCTTCTTTCCTCTCTCCCTCCTCTCCCTCCTTCCCTCTCCTTTATCTCCCCTGTTGTTGTTGTTGTTGTTGTTTACGATGTCGTTTTAACTTTTCTTCTCATCCTTTTTCTTCTTTTTCTTCTTCCCTCCCTTCCTCTCCTCCTCCTCCTTCTTCCCTCCTTCCCTCTCCTTTATCTCCCCTGTTGTTGTTGTTGTTGTTGTTTATGATGTCGTTTTAACTTTTCTTCTCATCCTTTTTCTTCTTTTTCTTCTTCCCTCCCTCCCTCTCCTCCTCCTTCTTCCCTCCTTCCCTCTCCTTTATCTCCCCTGTTGTTGTTGTTGTTGTTTACGATGTCGTTTTAACTTTTCTTCTCATCCTTTTTCTTCTTTTTCTTCTTCCCTCCCTTCCTCTCCTCCTCCTCCTTCCCTTCCCCTTCCCTCCCTGTTGTTGTTGTTGTTGTTTATGATGTCGTTTTAACTTCTCTTCTTATCCTTTTTCTTCTTTCTCTCTTCTTCTCCTCCTTCCTCCTCTAATTAATGTTGTTGTCTTTATACCAGTAAATAAATTATGCGTACGAATTATGTATACGTGTGTGTGTGTGTGTGTGCAAGCTTCTCTGTACCCCGGTCTCTTACGTCAATCTGTCCTTCGCGGCAAGGTTAGGCGAGGCAGTATCAATATTAATATCAGCAATAACATCAGCATTGGAAGTATTGGCGATAAGTAGTAGTAGTAGTAGTAGCAGTAGTAGCAGTAGTAGTAAGTGGAGGAGGACGAGGAGGATGAGAAAGAGAACAGAAGGAGGATAAGAAGGAGGAGGAGGAGGACGAGGAGAAGAACAACGAGAACGAGAACGAGGAAGAGAAGTAGGACGAAGAAGACGAGGAGGAGGAGGAGGAGGAGGAGGAGGTGGAGGTGGAGATGAAGTAGAGTAGCACACACACACACACACACACACACACACACACACACACAGTTGCAGCGGCAGCCCAACAGATAAGTAACTTTACGAGGTGGCAGTCTGGGTGTGCACCGTCCCCGCCACACACACACACACACACACACACACACACACACACACACACACACACACACACACACACACACACAGACTGGGTACGAACTTGACACTCACAAAGGCGAAGAATAAAAGTTTAAAAAAGCTCTCGGGAAAACTGATTCATGTCGAGTAAACAGTTGGCAATCGTAAAACACACACACACACACACACACACACACACACACACACACACACAAACATGCACATTGCCCCCTTCCCCCACCTCAGCCCCAACACACAACGTTTTTTCTCTCCCCCTCCCTAAAACGTTTGCAACCTCCCCACCAGACACACAACGTTTTCTCCCCTTCCCTGAAACGTTTTGCAAGACCTGTTCGTAAGTAGGAAAAGAGTTAACTGGCGGAGTGAAAGTTCTGATGACGAGATTAATGATGCAAGAGAAGCTGAATAAATAAAAAAATAATATACTACCTTCTCCGTCACTGTGCTAAAAAGTATAAAGAAGCGGTAGACTAGACGGATAGTTAGGCCCATAAATAGTGAAGACAAAAAAAGGCTAAAAAAAAAAGTAGGAAAACAGGAAGATTAATACGATGATAAATAGTGAAAGGGACAAAAAAAAACGGATAAAAAGTAGGAAAACAGGAAGATAAACGCGGTGCAGAGAAAGTCACACACAAAAAAAGGGGAAACCAGATAGCAAAAATACTTACTGATTTATACCTGAAGGCTTAGTACGTTTAAATAAAGAAAAATTGCGGAGATGATTTTAAAGTCGGTGATTCATGGACGAGGTAAGAAAAAATGAAGTAAAATATGGACACAAAGGAACTGTAAAGACGAGACAGTAAAAGAAGAAATAGAGAAACATTGCAGAGATAGTATATTTAAGTGTTTATGGACAACGTAGGATAAAAATAGATAAAATATTGAAAACAGAAGGACGGGAAGCCAAAGGAAGTTGCAAATGGAAGAGAGAAAAAAGTTGTGTGTGTGAAAACAAAAATGGTTATAAGAATCGACAGTAAAAGCAGAAATAGAGAAATATTGCAGAGATAGTATAGTTAAGAATTTATGGACGAGATTGGATAAAAAATGATAAATTAATGAAAGCAGAAAGGCGGTAAAAACTAGACATTAATAGAAATATAAGCCAAAAATAAACTGCAATAGAAAGTAGGAAAAAAAGAATAAAAATAATGAAAATAGAAGGGCGGTAAAAACTAGACATTAATAGAAAGATAAGCCAAAAATAAACTGCAATAGAAGGTAGGAAGAAATAGTAAAAATAATGAAAATAAAAGGGAGATAAAAACTAGGCAATAAAAGGAATAGAAGACAATAATAAGCTGCAATAGAAAATAGGAAAAAATAGTAAGAATAAAGAAATTAGAAGGGCGGTAAAAATTAGACAGTAAAAGGCAGGGAAGCCAAAAAGAAAAAAAGCTACAAAAGAAGATAGAAAAAATAAAAAGAATGAAAACGAGAATAATTAAAAACTCCCATAAATAATATAATAAAAACAGAAGGGCGGTAAAAATTAGACAGAGTAAGAAAGGACAAAACTAAGTTGCAATAGAAGGTAGAAGAAAAATAGATAAAATACTGAAAACAAAATAAAGGTTAAAATCTACACAGTAAAAGCAGAAATAGAGAAAGATTGCAGAGATAGTAGAGTGAAGGATTTACTGACCAGGCAGCATAAAAAAGATGGCATAATGAAAACAAAAGGGCGGTAAAAACTTGACACTTAAAGCCAGGAGAAGCCATATTAAGCTGCAAGTCTAATGCTTTATGTCCCAATCCGTTTACGTACAAAAACAAGAGAGATATTTTAGTCAGTAGTCAATGCAAAGGTAAAAATATATATGAGAGAGATGAAAGTAAACAAAAAAGTGAGAGTTATATGGTAAAAGCAAAAGAGGCAATATGTTTAAATAAATAAGCAAGAGTCTAATGTTTTGTGTCCCAATCCGTTTACGTACAAAAACTAAAGAGATATTTTATTCAGTAGTCAATGAAAAGTTAAAAATATATATGAGAGAGATTAAAGTACACAAATAGGTGAAAGTTATATGGTAAAAGCAGAAGCGGCAATATGTTTAAATAAATAAGCTGAAAGTCTAATGATTTGTGTCCCAATCCGTTTACGTACAAGAAGGAGAGATATTTTATTCAGTAATTGATGCAGACGTAAAAATAGGATGAGAGAGATGAAAATAAACAAACAGGTGAGAGTTATGGATATTAAAAGCAAAGAGGCAATATGTTTAAATAAATAAGAGAGTCTAATTTGTGTCCCAATCCGATTACGTACAAGAACTAAAGAGATATTTTATTCAGTAGTCAATGCAGATAAAAAGTTAAAATATATATAAAAGTTAAGGTACACAAATAGGTTATGGATATTAGAAGCAAGAAAAGGCAATATGTTTAAATAAATAAGCAAGAGCCAATCTGTTTACGTATACAAGAAGGGAGAGATATTTTAGTGAATAATTGATGCAGACGAAAAAAAGAGGATGAGAAAGATGAAAATAAGCAACGGTACAGGTTATGGATATTAGAAGCAAGAGAGGCAGCATATTAGATAAAAAAAGAAGTCAATCTGTGTATGTACAAGAACGAGATTAAGAGATTTTGTCAGTAGTTAATGCAGATAAAAAGTATTAAAGTTAGATAAAAGTTAAGGTACAGGTTATGGATATTAGAAGCAAGAGAGGCAGCATGTTAGATAAAAAGGAAGAGCCAATCTGTGTATGTACAAGAACGAGAGTAAGAGATATTGTCAGTAGTTAATGCAGATAAAAAGTATTAAAGTTAGATGAAAGTTAAAACAATATTATGGATATTAGAAGCGAAACGGGCAGCATGTTAAATAAAAAAGGAAGAGCCAATCTGTGTATGTACAAGAACGAGAGTCAGAGATTTTAGTCAATTATTAATATAGACCAAAAAATAAATAAAAAAATAGTATTAAAGTAAGATGAAAGTAAAAACACTAAAGGCAATACATAATAAAAAAAAAACAAGGCCACAATTAAGCTGTAAGTCTCATGATGTACACCACACTAAATTAAGACAAAAAAAATGTTGATTGAGATAAATTACGCACTGGTTAAATAACAAGGTAATAACGAGGATGATTTATACCCCAGTACATTTCGCTAAAAAAATCAATAGAAAGGTTTTGGTCCATAATTAAAGAACAAGGTAAGAACGAGGATGATTTATACCCCAGTACATTTAGCTAAAAAAATCAATAGAGAGGTTTTGGTACATAATTAAAGAACAAGGTAAGAACGAGGATGATTTATACCCCAGTACATTTAGCTAAAAAAATCAATAGAGAGGTTTTGGTCCATAATTAAAGAACAAGGTAAGAACGAGGATGATTTATACCCCAGTACATTTAGCTAAAAAAATCAATAGAAAGGTTTTGGTCCATAATTAAAGAACAAGGTAAGAACGAGGATGATTTATACTCCAATACTTAGCTAAAAAAAATCAATAGAAAGGTTTTGGTCCATAATTAAAGAACAAAGTAAGAACGAGGATGATTTATACCCCAATACTTAGCTAAAAAAATCAATAGAAAGGTTTTGGTACATTACGCACTGGCTAAATAACAAGGCAAGAACGAGGATGATTTATACCCCAATACATTTAGCTAAAAAAATCAATAGAGAGGTTTTGGTCCATAATTAAAGAACAAGGTAAGAACGAGGATGATTTATACCCCAATACATTTAGCTAAAAAAATCAATAGAAAGGTTTTGGTCCATAATTAAAGAACAAGGTAAGAACGAGGATGATTTATACCCCAATACATTTAGCTAAAAAAATCAATAGAGAGGTTTTGGTCCGTAATGAAAGACCAAGGTAAGAACAAGCAGCGAAAAAACAGGAAAATAAGCAGGAAAACAGCAGGACGATGGAGGCTGATCAGCAGAAACAACAGACACATTATAAGAAAGTGAAACCAGTAGGAGGGGGAGGAGGAGGAGGAGAAAGTAGGAGAGAGTAGGTGACAGGAGGAGGAGAAGGAGCAAGAGGAGGAGAGAGAGAGTAGGTGACATGAGGAGGATGAGGAGGAGGAAGAGGAGGAGGAGGAGGAGGAGGAGATAATGAGAAAGACAGGGACAGATTTGGGAGGAAAATGGAATGGAGGAGAGAAAAAAAAAATGTACAATGCAAGGGATAAACATTAACACACACACACACACACACACACACACACACACACACACACACACACACACACACACACACAGCCCCCTTCATCACTGCCACAGAGAGAGAGAGAGAGAGAGAGAGAGAGAGAGAGAGAGAGAGTAACGGGATAGCTGAGGATTACGACTGTTAACTTGTCTTTCTTTCACAAGAGGAATGTTGGTCTGTTTATGGCCCCCCTCTCTCTCTCTCTCTCTCTGCGGGGACGGTGAAGGAAAAGAGAAAGGAGGAAGAAGGGAGAACCAAGACGAGGCAGAAGAGAATGAGGACAAAGAGGAGAAGAGGAGTAGGAAGAGGAGGAGGAGGAGGAGGAGGAGGAGGAGGAAGAAGACGATAAATGTAAAAGTAAACGAAGGAAGGAAAAGCAGTGAACGGGAAAGAAACATAAGAGGAGAAAGGGGGAAAAGTAAAGAAACAAAGAAACTTGAGAAAGGGAAGAAGAATATACGAAAGAGGAAGATAATGAAGAAGAAAAAAAAATAGAGGCAGTAAAATTTGAGCACATTTCTTCTGCACTCATTAACACTTGGACAAGGTTAAAGGTACACACACACACACACACACACACACACACACACACACACACACACACACACACACACACACAAGGAGTAATAAGAAGACGAATCGGAAGACGAGAGGAAAGTGAAAGAAAAAATAATGGAAAGAAAAATCATAAACCTCTGTTGATTTTGCATTTATTTAAGGTTTGACAAGGCTGAAGGTACACACACACACACACACACACACACACACACACACACACACACACACACACACACACACACACACACACATGCAAAGAATAAGATAAATTTTTCACACACAGACGAAGGGAGAGAGATACATACAATAGGAAGAGAATGTTGGTGTCTATATATGCTAAAAATAATCTTGAAATTCTGCTGTGATTCTGCAAATATGAAAACTCTAAAAACACATACAAACACATACAAGAGGAATAATATTTAGAAGCATATAAAGAAGAAGGCAGAGTTAACATGAATGGAAGAGAAGGATGGAATATACATGTTGAAAAAGTCGTGAGATTCTACACTTCAATTCTGCACCCATTAAAATTTTGACAAGGATAAAGGACATATATAAACAGAAGTTAATCATGCATACAAAGAAGGGAAAGTAACAGAGAAGTAGAAGAAGGTTGGAATATACATGTTAAAAGAAGTCATAAATTTCTACTCTGATTCTACATATATTAACGTTCTGACAGGGGTTAAAAGTACACGCACAGAGACATACAAAGAATAAGATTAAGACCCATACAGACGAGAAGAGAAAATAATACAAAGAAGGAGAAGGTTGATGTATATATAAAGGAAATGTCATGAAATTCTACTCTGATTATAAATATAGTAAATCTCTGACAAGGTTTAAGGAACACGCACAGAGAGACATACACAGAATAAGACTGAGATGCATACAAAGACGAAAAGAGAAAGGGAAACAAAAAAAAAAAAATAGAAGGCTGATATATATAAAGCAAATGTCATGAAATTCTACTCTGATTATAAATATAGTACAGCTCTTACAAGGTTTAAGGAACACACACAGAGAGACATACACAGAATAAGACTGAGATGCATATAAAAATAGGAAGGGAAAGTAATACAAAGAAGGAGAAGGTTGATATATATAAAGCAAATGTCATGAAATTCTACTCTGATTATAAATATAGCAAAGTTCTGACAAGGGTTAAAGTAACATACAGAGACGAGAAGAGAAACGAAAACAAAAAAAATAGAAGGTTGGTGTATACATAAAAGAAATATCATGAAATTCTATCCTGACGGGGTTAAGGTACAAAGGTATAAAAAAGGATAATATTGAAATGCAAAGGCGAAGAGAAAGTATGATAAAAAAAGAAGGCTTGGAGAGTGACCCACATACATAAGTGACAAAGAAGGAGGAGGAAGATGACGAAGAGGGAATAGAAATGGACATAGGAGAAGAGGGAGAAGAAAAAGGAACAAAAGGAAAGAATAGTAAAGAAAACGTTGGTAAAATGACCCACAAAGAAAAAAAATGAAGAGGGAAGAGAAATTGACATAGAAGGGATAAGAAAAAGGAACAAAACAAAAAGCAAAAAAAATTAAATAAAGAAAATGAAGGTTGGTAAAATGCCCCACAAAGAAAAAAATAAATAACGAAGGGGAAGAGAAAGGTAAAATAAAAAAAGGAAATAGAAAATAGGAGTCAGAGGAGAGAGAGAAAAAAGAATGTTAAAATCCCCCACACAGAAAAAAAATAACGAAGGGGAAGAGAAAGGCAAAATAAAAAGGAAATAGAAAAAGGAGTGAAAGGAGGAGAGACAACGTAAGAAAAGAGAAAGGGAGAACATAAAGAATGAAAAAAAAACAAGAATTAAGAGAAAGAAACACGAAGAAGAAGACGAAGAGAAACTAACAAAAAAAAGAAGGTAGAGAATGGAACACCTGAGAGAGAAAGCGAATATAAAGAAGAAGAAGAAGGAGGAGGATGACGAAGGGGGAAGATAATGGACGTAAAAGAAAATGGATGAAAAAGAAAGAAAAAAGAGAACATTGGTAGAGTAAGAGAGTTGGTAGACAAGAATAAAGAAGGAGGAAGATGACGAAGGGGGAAGATAATGGACGTAAAAAAAAAAAAAAAAAAAAAGAAGAAAAAGAGAGTAGGTAGAGGTGGGAATGTAGAAAAGAGTAAAGAAGGAGGAAGATGACGAAGGGGGAAGATAAATGAACGTAAATGAAGAGGGAAAAGAAAATGGGGAAAAAGAAAGAAAGAAAAAGAGAGAACATTGGTAGAGTGGAGTAACAGAGTTGGTAGAAAAGAGTAAAGAAGGAGGAAGATGACGAAGGGGGAAGATAAATGAACGTAAATGAAGAGGGAAAAGAAAATGGGGAAAAAGAAAGAAAAAGAGAACATTGGTAGAGTGGAGTAACAGAGTTGGTAGAAAAGAGTAAAGAAGGAGGAAGATGACGAAGGGGGAAGATGATGGACGTAAACGAAGAGGGAAAAGAAAATGGGGAAAAAGAAAGAAAAAGAGAACATTGGTAGAGTAAGAGAGTTGGTAGACAAGAGTAAAGAAGGAGGAAGATGACGAAGGGGGAAGATGATGGACGTAAAAGAAGAGGGAAAAGAAAATGGGGAAAAAGAAAGAAAAAGAGAACATTGGTAGAGTAGAGTAATAGAGTTGGTAGAAAAGAGTAAAGAAGGAGGAGGATGACGAAGGGGGAAGATGATGGACGTAAACGAAGAGGGAAAAGAAAATGGGGAGAGTTGGGAGTTGGGAGGAAACAGTAAAAACAAGCACACACATAAGCAGAAGACAGGAAGAGTTATGCATTCACACACGAGTACATACATACACACGCACGCACGCATACATAAACAAACCCAAGAAAAGGTAATACACACATACTACACATGCTACACATACACACACGAACAAACACGCACATAATACAAAAACACAAAAATTATACAAAGACAAACATATGTATAGTTAATGAGATAGCCGAGTGTATATACATAAAAGAGCTGATACATTACAAGATACAGAGAGACACAGATGACAAGGAGAACGTTACCCTTGCATACATTAACATACACAAAAATGCCAAGACGAGGACGCAGTGTGGAAGACGAACACATACTTGGATAGATAAAGATACAGGAAAATAAGTACAAAATTAATACAGTATACCCTTCAAGAATGTACTGTCTTCTTATAAGTGTACCACCAATATTGTACTAACCTATACTGTACCAAATCCATGCAGCATACCCTTCAAGAATCTACTATGTCTAGCTCTAATAAGTGTACCACCAATATTGTACTAACTTATACTGTACCAAATCCATGCAGTATACCCTTC
>NC_066561.1:9248215-9360715 GCF_024679095.1 Eriocheir sinensis | reverse complement strand
TTAACAGTTAAGAGAATGAGGCGTTTTTATTTCCTCTTTCCCTTAACATGAGGCTCGAATGTTCTCTCTCTCTCTCTCTCTCTCTCTCTCTCTCTCTCTCTCTCTCTCTCTCTATTTTTCATGGCCGCTGAGAGGTATTCCTGTCTACAGATTTTTTCTTTTATCTCTCTCTCTCTCTCTCTCTCTCTCTCTCTCTCTCTCTCTCTCTCGTCGAAAGCTAATCCGGCAAATATTTGAAAGGCGAGAAGCAAGCAAAGGCAAATTGGGTTCACGGATGGACGAGCAGAAGAAAGACGAAGGAGTAAAAAGGAGAAGGAAAACAAATCATAAACCATCAAAAAGAGAAGAAAAAAGACGAGGAAGGAAAAAGAATTAAGAAAACAAATCATAAACATCAAATAAAGAAGAACAAACCCGAGGAAGAAAAAAGGAGATGAAGGAAAACAAATCAAAATCGTGAAAGAGAGAAAGAAAACTAATTAGAAGCAAAACAAAACAGTAAAAAAAGTATAGAGAAAGAACATAAGCAGAAGGGATGGTGAAGAAAGATATATGAGAAAAAGTTGAAGAAAAATAAGACTGAAGTGAGAGCAAACAAAACAAACAAAAAAGTATATAGCGAGAACGTAAACTGGAGGGACACTGAAGAAAAACAGAACCATAAAGAAACGTGTATTGAAAATGAACATGAAGGAAACTGAAGTGAAGGGAAGCGAAACAAAGCAGACGTGAATAAAGGAGGAAGTGGAAAATATAGGAATAAAACAGTGACGAAAAAGAATAAATTAACGAAAAGAGAACCAGAAAGCAACAACCACGTAATACCAAACAAAAAAAAATGCTCCAGAATAAGAAGAAAAATATTAGAAGACAAGCAAAGGGGTTCCAGAAAGCACAACATCCATATGAGACAAAAAATAAGGTGATGGAAATAATGCTAAAAAAATAATATATGTAAAGGTGAAATATAAGTGATTCAGAATACAACAGAAGAGCGAATGTAAGATAAAGGTTTAAGTGGTAGGTGTAGGTGGTAGTGGGTGTTGGCGGTGGTTGGTAAGGTGTACGTGGTGGGTTTAAGTGGAGGGTGTTGTTGGTGGTGATAAGTGGTGGTGGTGGTGGATGTTAGTAGTACAGGCAAGTTAAGGGTGTAAGTGGTATATTTAAGTGGGGGATGTAAGGACTGGGTATTGATAAGTGGTTGTTTGTAGGTGGTAAATTTTAGTAGTGGTAAAGGTAAGTGGTGAATGTAAGTGGTGGATCTAAGTAATGTAAGTAATAGTTGTGAGTGGTAGATAGAAATGCTGGATGTTAAGTAAATGGTGTTGGTGGTTGTAAGAAGTTGGCGTTTGCAGCATAAAATAAATAAAAAAGAGTGCAGACGTCAAGGGATGTCAGACCCAACACGGCGGATAGCGAGAGATAAGATAAAGGACACAGAACCACAGAACTGCACACACACACACACACACACACACACACACACACAGAATATTATATGAATCAGTGAAAGAGTTTAGCCTTAGACGGAACTCCGGAAAAATAATATATATGGTTCAGTGAATGAATAAAGCCTTAGACGGAACAAAAAAAGAATTATATATATGCACCAGTAAAACCACGAGATATTAAGGTGAAGGATAGTAATGATAATAATAATGATGATGATGATAAAAAGAAGGTTAGATTTTCCATGACTCAGCGAAAGGTAAAGAAAACAAAAAAATGAAAGAATATATGTGTGTGTGTGTGTGTGAGAGAGAGAGAGAGAGAGAGAGAGAGAGAGAGAGAGAGAGAGAGAGAGAGAGAGAGAGAGAGAGAGAGAGAGAGAGAAAGGAGGCAAGAGAAACTACAACAGTGCCCCCCCAAAAAAAGAATAGAGGAAAAGGAAGGGAAAGGAGGAAACACTAAAAAAAAAGAATATAAGAAAATAAACAAAGAAAATTAAAAGACCGGGTGTTGCTAATCGCGGAACAAGAAAAACAGGCGAAGGAAAACGCAAAAATAAAAAATAAAAAAATAAAAAAAAACGAGAAGCGGAAAGAACAATGACGGGCGCAAAAAAATATAATAAATGAAGGGAAAGAAAAAGTGAAAAAGCGAAGTATGACGAATCAGAAATTAAATTAAGAAAAGAAAAGCGTGTAAAGCAAAACCGCAAAAATAATGAGACAGGAGAAAGTACAAGAGGGGGAAAGAAAAGGAGGAAAAAACAATGGCAAAAACAAAAATAACAGGGAAAGTGTGCGACTGAACGGAACATAAGAAAAAAATTACATACAAGAAAATGACGAGTAAAAAAAGTAGATGCAGAAATTAAAGAAAAAAACAAGCACACGAAAAATAAGAGATCTATAACTAACAATCAAAATGCGAATACACGGAAAACAAGTGAAAAAAAATATACATAAGAGAAAAAAAAGGAATAAAAATAAACGTTTAAAATGAAGGCACAGAAAACAACACAAACTAAAAACAAACAAACACAAAAAAACATACCAAACAAAATACAAGTCAACAGAAAATAAGAACAACAAAAAAATAAGAAAAAAGATAAATGAACATAACAATCAAAACAACAACAACAACAACAACAATAACAAGAGAGGGAAGTTAAGGGGAGATAAATAACAAAAGATGCAACTAACCAGAAGATTGAATAAAAAAAAAATTAAAAAAAACATATATACATCAAAAAGACTAAGAACAGAAGACAAAAGGCAGCTTGGATGTAAAGAAACAGACGGACAAGGCCACAACAACACACAACACCACAACACAACACACCACACAACACCTTACCACAACGCAACACAGACAATGACTATACCACCAGCAGGAGTAAAGACAGGCAGGCACGCAGGAGATGGAGGAGACGCAGAAGCAGTGGAAGAGGAAGGCGAGGGAGAGACGAGAACCAGATGAAAGGAGGTGTGTGTGTGTGTGTGTGTGTGTGTGTGTGTGTGTGTGTGTGTGTGTGTGTGTGTGTGTGTGTGTGTGTGTGTGTGTGTGAGTGAGTGAGAATTAAAATGACTTGAATAAAGAAACGGCATAAAGCTACTTCTACCCAGACTGTCTACTCCACTCCATCTACTGCTCCCTCCTCCTCCTCCTTCTCTACTTCTCCCGCCACTAACCACCCCACACAACAGCCTCCTTACTCTCCCTCCCACCGCTCCTTTTTTGCGCCCAACCTCCTCCCGTCAATATGATCACCCCAGAACCTGTTGATAACACTAATACAGACTAACTCCACTATTGATACACAAAATATTGAAATTATCCGCACTGGAGGATACAATAAGGGCCGAACATCCCGACGAGACACGACGGGCCCGTAATATTAAAGCAACACTCCGCCACTTGCAGTAATAGGAAAAGCCGCAACGCTGGGGATGAAAAAGTCTTATACGCTGCTAACGCCGAGGAGGCTGCTGAGGAAAGCCTTGGTGGCGGAGGTGGTGAGGGCTGCTGTAGGTAGGTCGGTAGGTAGCTTGGTGATGGCTATATGTCGGTAAGTATGTGTTGTAAGTAGATAGGTCATGTGGGGAGGCGTAGGTAGGTATAGGTTGGTGATGGCTGTATGTAGGTAGATAAGTATGTGTTTGGTGTAGATAAAAGGTGCATGTAGGTGTAAGGTATGTGTGTGATGATATCTGTGGGTGTAAGTGGTAGGTGTAAGTAGTTGGACGTAAGTAGCAAGTGTGAGTGTAAATATCAGTGGTGGGTGTAAGTAACTGGTGTAGTGTAAGTGGAAAGTGCCAGTGGTTGATGTAAGTTTCGGTGTAGGTGATGTATAATTATAAGTGGTATGGATACAAGTGTCAGCTAACAGAAATCGGCGTTAGGATGCATAAGAGTAAAGGTTGTGAATGTAAATGAAATATAAGGTGTGGGTGGTGTTACGGTCCCCTTCCTCCCTTGCCCCAGGTTCTCGGCCTTAGCTACGTTCAGTGAAACACAACACGGAAAAAGGTAGACCACATTAATAATCCCTAGCCAACACACTCACTCAACATCAGTCATTCACTCCAATTCTAATAATCCATTCACACAACGTCTACAATCTTAATTTGCCTGGGAGGGTCACAACGTTTCAAATCTGGCGGGGAAAGGTCGCTGCGCCCACTAAAATATTCCTCCGCCCGCGGTCTCTCGTTTTCTCTCTCCCTAATTCATCATATCCTAACAGCGGCGACAATCGAGCTAGGTGGATGATCTATAGGAATGACTGTGAGCTGGTGGGCAGGAGAAGCTGAGTAAAAGGCATTAAGCAATATTAGAAGAGAAATAGACAGATTATGCGTAAACTGAGAGAAAAACCAAAGTGGCAAAACAGGAATCATAGACATCGACAGATAAACAGTTAGGTATATAGATTTTTATCGACCATAACATAAGAGTCACGTGGAGCAATGAATTTAAAGGCCTTTGATAGGATAAAGCACACTAACATTAACCAGAAAGAAGTATAAAAAGTTGAGAATAGGAAACTTTATCAGGCAGCGGCTTAATGATACATAATGATACATGATGAGGAGATGAGGATGATAACATGATAAACTTATTTACTCCTGCATGTCAACCGGTCCCAACAAACAGTGGTCACGGGACTAATAGGAGCAAGTTCTTGATCAAAGTAAATAAGTTTTTCTTGAGGATTAAGATTAAACGAAGGTCGTGAGGTGGTGTTGCAATATCAAGTGACGCACAAGGTGAGAAAAAGATAGACAGAATGATAGATAGATAAATACACACAGACACAGACAGATAGATAGATACACACACACACACACACACACACACACACACACACACACACACACACAGACCAAGAGGTGAATTACACACACACACACACACACACACACACACACACACACACACACACACACACACACACACACACACACACACACACACACACACACACACACACAGGTTGTCCCAAGGATTTTATGAACAGGTCTACCAGCCATTTTTTTTTTTTTTCACATGACGTTCCCACAAAACTCTAAAGGGACGGTTGGCCTTATTAACTCCCTACCACAAGAACGTGTATTTTTTCAGAGAGCATTTTATTTAATGTTCAAATTTAGGAGGTCGAAGTATACATGGATTTTCCTTCGCTATTGAGTTATATCTATGCCTCAATCTAACATAAACTCATAAATCAGGTGTTTTTTAGTCTATATCTTAAGACGAAATGAGTTTTTGCTCCTTCTATAAAAACAACGGGAGCATCTAAACTGTTTTTCGCCTACTCTAAACTCCACATTCCTCACCCCCAATTACCGTTTTTTTGGCATACTCGCGCTGGGCCGGACAATTACGAAGGGAAAATTGATATGTTGGGAGTATCCATTAGCCCGTAAAAGTGGTTCACAGAGAGCTGGTAAGGAACGGGACTTGGGATACTGATACTGTGCGAACTGACGTCAAGGGGAGATGGTGTAGGAAGGGAGCGCTGGTCATGTGGGCGAGTCTCTTTTGGGGAGGCGGTGTGCGATTCTGGTCCAGTTCGACAGTCCAACATAGGGTCATTATAAGCGCCCCAACCAATCTGTCTTCTCCGCAATGGTCCGTTATTTCTACTCAATACCAGATACTAATGAACTTTCCTGTATAGTTTCGTAAAATTTCCTCGTTTTTATAGCAACGCCAAGCACTATACAAGGAATTTTCGTCGTATTTTGTTTGGTTGGGGAGCGTACAAACTTGCTGTATTGGACTGTAAAACTGGCCTTCTTTCCGTATTCTCAGAAGCTTTCGGCTGTCACAATAAGTATTTCCGAAGGGCACAAAGGCGATCAGGTTCCCATGTAGGTTTTTTTTCACGTTCATGGAGCAGAAGCCTTGTCAAACTACCACTAGGCTCATGCTACCTTTACGAAAGCCTTGTCAAATGAGGGTGTGCAAGCCCTGAAATGCTGAAGAATGTGGGCTTTACATTAATAGTGAAGAAGCCTTGCCAGGGTATCAGGACACCTCTCCTCCCGAAATTGACCTCTCTTTCGGCCACCTCTTTGGATTCTTTTTAGGAGCAGCGAGTAGCGGGCTTTTTTTTATTATTGTTTCCTTTTTTTGTGCCCTTGAGAAAAAGACTATCACCAGACTCATAAAATTACGAATGGAAATACTAACACAACCTCTACGAAACCCTGATCAAATGTGAGAGTGAGAGGCTTAAAATGCTTGAGAATATAGGCTTTACAATGTTGGTACAAAAAAACTTGTCAAACTATCGCTAGGCTTATAAAACTACCCTTGGAAATACTAACACAACCTCTACGAAAGCCTTATCAAATGTGGGAATTTTAGTCACGAAATGCTTAAAAATGGGCTTTACATTGATAGCGCAGAAGCCTTGCCAGACTATCACCAGCCTTATAAAATTACGCATGGAAATACTAACACAACCTCTACCCAATCTCTACCAAACGGATTGCTGAGGTTATTAAAGCTAAGGGAGGACATATTTCTTATTACCTGTCAACATTAAGATGATATGTACACTATGATTTAGAGAATAATACATGAATAGTGAAATTTGGCTTTTTTTTTCCATCACTGTCCCAAGTAATTTGCACAGCACTGTAAGCTCTGCAGTGCTTGAGAATATGGACCTCTGTTACGTGGGCCCAAGATACATGCAGGCGTGAGGACCTGTTCTGCCAACGTAGGTCTTCGCTCTCGGTTATCCCCAGCATCAGGCGGGAGCGGGCAGGGGCGAGATGGGGGTAAGTCCAGGTGGCCAAATATCTTACGCAAGTCTCCAGGAATCAAGCGCAATACGGAACTGCTGTGTAATCCCCGCCTGGACTGGAGAGAATGTAGGAAAAGATAATAGCGACAACATCCTCGTCGGCATCCTCCTCTACTGCATTGATTTTTAGAGTAGATGGGAGATAAGTTCTTTTTCATTAACTTCGTCCTTCGTTTGCTTCATTTACAGTAAAATAAATATCATGAACATATGTAAAGGTCAGTCTTTAAACGATTATTATAAAGTTAAATTCGTGTATATTATTTATGATGGAGCTGCGTGCTAAGTCCTTTTGTTAACTTTGTCCTTGGTTGTCTCATTTACAAGAGAAAAAAATACATTGTCTACTCGTGTAAAAGTCATTTTTTCAGAGATCATTTTTTTAATGTTTAAGTTTAGGAGGTCGAAGTATACATGGATTTTCCTTCTCTAGGGAGTTCTGTCTATGACTCAGTCTAACATAAACTCATGAAGGAGGTGAGTGGGTCGATCTTATCTATATATGGACATTTAAGCAAGTAGGTATATTATTAAGATTAAGTTTATGAGATCGAAGATTACATTAATTATACCTTGCCAGGGAGTTAAATCCACACATCTGTCAATCTGCATTTATCTATCTGTATTATTTTTCTATCGGTTTATATACCTTAATTAATCGAACATACATATACTAATCAGGAGGGGGGTTTGGCCATTCAACCTTAACATTATATGGACCTTTAAAAGAGCGCGTAAAGGCGAGAAAGTGATGAAGGTCTAACTCCTTACAAGATGAGGAAATCACAGAGACCTCAAGGCGCCGTAAGACAGGTTCAGTGAGGCGACTTGTAATGTTTCGTTCGGCGTGCCATAAAGTTGCGAGTACAGCGGCGATCAAACTTTTTTTTTCCTAGTGATTACAAAACGCCGGTAAGTCCCCGTCTGCGCGCGCGCGTGTGTGTGTGTGTGTGTGTGTGTGTGTGTGTGTGTGTGTGTGTGTGTGTGTGTGTGTGTGTGTTAATAAATTTGTCTATCTATCCATCGAACTTGTTTTTTTTCTCTCTCTTTTATAGTTCAGGATACAGACCAGGAGGAAAAAAAGAGAAAAAAAAGAAAAAAGAAAGCCGCGATAATAAAGTAGACAGAGAATGACGGGGATTTATCTATCTGTGTCTGTCCGTCAGCCTATCCATCTGTTAACATGTCTATCCGTCTGTCTATCTATTCGTATCTATCTCATGTTAAATATCTGCCATGTCAATCTGTCTCTGTCTATCAATTTATATATCCCGGTACGTGTTAATCAGTATCTGTCTATCTATCTATCTATCTATCTATCTATCTTTCTATCTATCTATCTATCTATCTATAAGTCCATCAATCTATATATTACCTCTGTGTTCAAGTCAACATTCGCCTACTTAACTGTGAATCTATCTATCTATCTATCTACCTATCTATCTATCTATATGTCCATCAATCTATCAATTACCTCTGTGTTCAAGTCAACATTCGCCTACTTAACTGTGAATCTATCTAGCTATCTGTCTATATATCTATCTACCTATCGATCTATCTGTGTGAATATATGTGAAGGTGCGTAACTCTGTCCTCTCCCCACCTGCGCAGACGTCGCCCCCAGCATCCAGCCAGCCAGCCACAGGTGCAAGGAGAAACCCGTCATCATATATGGAGATCCAGCTCGCCGGAAAAAAGAGAAAGAAAAAAATGAGCAAGAAAAGGAAATCAAAATGCCGCTAAAATGTCACGGCCAATCTTGAGGCGACTCGTTCCTCCCGGCCACCAGAGAGTTGTGTGTCTGTGTCTCTGTATGTCCGTCTGTCTGTGTGTCTGTCTGTCTGTGTGTCTGTCTGTCTGTGTGTGTCTGTCTGTCCGTCTCTGTGTGTGTGTGTGTGTGTGTGTGTGTGTGTGTGTGTGTGTGTGTGTGTGTGTGTGTGTGTGTGTCTGTCTGTCTGTCTGTCTGTCTGTCTGTCTGTCTTTGTGTGTGTGTGTGTGTGTGTGTGTGTGTGTGTGTGTTAGTGCCTGCTGCCAAAATTTACTAAAACATCCTGAGTTGGCCACACACACACACACACACACACACACACACACACACACACACACCAGTCGTACAATTGGTTACCCTTACTGAAACACATCGAGTCAGCTTTGTTATTACCATCCTTACTAAAGTTGTTATAAGTGACGGAAGTAACAAGCAATACAAAAAAAGTAGATTGATTGATAGATTGATTAATATTCATATACAAAAGTTGATAAAATGATGGAAAGAAACGGCCGGAGCAGCACCTAGCGGGATTTGTTGTTTTTGTCCTTGAGTTGCCTCCTTTGCTGTATAAAAAAAAAAAAAAAAAAAAAAAAGATGGAGCCGTCCCACCAGGTAAGGCTCAATACGTGGCGTGCAGTAACGAGCCAAAGATCACCGAAGGCAGTCAGAGTGGCAGGTGGAAGGTTACCTGTCGCCACCACTCATCCCATAACCTTGCCTGGGACAGCTTAGGACCAACAGAAAACCATGGGAGAGAGGACCAGTAGGAACAGAGTGGCAGGTGGAAGGTTACATGTCGCCACCACTCATCCCATAACCTTGCCTGGGACAGCTTAGGACCAACAGATGACCACGGGATAGAAAGACCAGCGGTGCCACGGACTGAGAAGACTGGGAGAGGTGTGGAAGGCCAGGCACCGAGCTATGGCCACACCACCCATACCCAGTCTTGAAAGGGAGTGGGAGAGGAAGCAAGAAGAAGGGAAATGCAAAGTGACACCCCCCATACCCAGCCTTTAGAGGAAGTGAGAGAGGAAGCAAGAAGAGGAGAAATGCAAAGAGTGACACCAGCCATGCAAAGTCTTGAAAGGGAGTGAGAAAAGAAACACTAAGAGAAATGCAAAGAGTGACGCCGGCCATACCCAGTCCTCAGCGGGAATGAGAGTAGAAGCAAGGAGAGAAATGTAAAGAGTGAGCTATGGGAGGTAGAGGACACTCAACTCCTCACTCAGATAGAGCCTGCCCACCACCATCATCAATATTACTGTTACTTATATTATTTTTAACAGTAAAGTACGAAAGTATGAGAGAGGGCATAGTCAAAAGAATCATAGTTACATCATACAGATATCAAGAGCCCAGACAATCTAGCACCGAAACCGTTTAGTAAATATATATCTTTCGTCTGTCGGTGTGGGTTTTATCAACAATCGTGCCATCATATAAGAATACAAAGAACACGCCGGTAAAAGCCTTCTGGTACTGATTGTTAACCTCATGAGACAGTGGAGCATCAAGGGGAGTATGTCGTGTCCTTATATTATACCAAGATACTCAGAACCAAATAATCCAGCAGTTACAATATACGGGAATACACAGAATACGACGATAAAAGCCTTCTGGTACTAAGTGTTACCCTCAGACAGTGGAGCATCAAGGGGAGTACATCATGCCCTTATATTATACAAAGATACTCAGAACCAAATAATCCAGTAGTTACAATATACGGGAATACACAGAATACGCCGGTAAAAGCCTTCTGGTACTGATTGTTAACCTCATGAGACAGTGGAGCATCAAGGGGAGTACGACGCGCCCTTATATTATACCAAGATACTCAGAACCAAATAATCCAGCAGTTACAATATACGGGAATACACAGAACACCCCGGTAAAAGCCTTCTGGTACTGATTGTTAACCTCATGAGACAGTGGAGCATCAAGGGGAGTACGTCGTGTCCTTATATTATACCAAGATACGCAGAACCAAATAATCCAGCAGTTACAATATACGGGAATACACAGAATACGACGATAAAAGCCTTCTGGTATACTAATCGTTAACTTTGACAGTGGAGCATCAAGGGTACTGTGTGGTGTTCATATATTATACAAAACACACAAAACCAAAATAATCCTAGTTACATAATACAGGAATACACAGAACACCACGTAAAAAGTATTCTGGTAATATTGATAACCTCCAACAGTGTAGCGTCAAGGGAAGTGTGTGGCAGTAGTCTCAAGGCTGCGTCGACATAGAGGGCAGCACTTGTCATTTCTCGGCGTTAGGAGCTAAAGACTTCATTCCAAACAGAAGGAGAGGCTATAAAAACAGAGATAAAAAGACTCCAATGATTAGAGTGTTCTGATAACCGTGGAGCGACAAGGGACAGAATGTGCGGTAGTATTTCAAAAGCTGCGTCGACCTAGAGGGCAGCACTCGTCTTCTTAATCTTTGGTGTTAGGCTCTAAAGACTTCATTACAAACAGAAGGAGAGGTTACAAAGAGGCCTTGCAAACCTCCATATAGGCTTAAACTCGACGCAACAGTAAGAAAAACGCTTAATATGAAGAGTTGTGTGTATTTCTGGATAGACTAACTGCAGGAAATATTGTTTTGAGAGAGGAAGAGGAGGAAGAGGGGGTAGGAAGAGAGATAGCGAGGCCAGGACCAGACGAGGCCGCCGAGGAAGGGAGAGGAAAGTCGCCTGGGCCAAGTTGAATATATATGATGAAGTGATCAGACAGGCCGGACAGGCAGACAAAGGCTTATGCAATGTTATATTATTTTCCTCAGGTTTCAAGAACATGAGGTGAGTGACCGGTCCTCCTCCTCCTCCTCCTCCTCCTCCTCCGACGTCTTCTCTCTTCCATCCTCTTATATTCTCCTCCTTCCCTCGCCTCTTCTCTTTCTTCGTTCCTTTACTTTCCACTCTTCGTCGGTATCCGGTTCTTCCTCTTCCTCTTCCTCGTCCTCATACATACGTCCTGCTTCTCCCCCTCCTCTTCCACCCACACCTCCATTTTAATCTTCCTCCTCCTCTTCTTCTTCCTCTTTCTCCTCCCCCTCCTTCTTCTCCCTCTCCTTCACCTCCATTTCTTTTCCTGTTTTCCTCCTCCAGGGTCCTTCACTTCTCTCTGCGCCTTCCTCCTCCCGGACATTTTCTCTCTCTTTCTCTCCCTCTCCCTCCCCCCATCTGAGAGAGAGAGAGAGAGAGAGAGAGAGAGAGAGAGAGAGAGAGAGAGAGAGAGAGAGAGAGAGAGAGAGAGAGAGCGTGCTTGCGGGCGCGCACGCATTCACCCCCAGCACATGCACATTTCTTTTTTAATAATCCACACAGTCACCGCGCCGGAGTGACACGTAGCGCCTGAGCGACACGCGTGGCGACACACACACACACACACACACACACACACACACACGTACACGCACACACGTACACACAAGTTACGCGTCCAAGAATCACTATTACAGAAAAAAAACACCAAAGTAGAACGTGAAATATAAGTGTTACCAACTGTGGCTGCAAAAAATCAATACATCTGTGATATAAACCATGAAAAAATAAAGAAATGCTAAGAACGATTTGGTATTGGTGGGAGTAAGACCTCAAATACACAAACAAATGCTAAGATCGATTTCGTATTAGTAGAAGTAAGACCTCAAATACACACAATTACTTACACGCATGGGTTTCATTGACGCAGAAAATAAGGCTGACCTAAAGCAGAACAAGAAATTCAATAGACGAAAGTTTTGGAAGGATGAAAAATCACTATTGCAGAAAAAAAAACTAGAACGTGGAATATAAGTGTTACCAAATGTGGCTGCTAAAAATCAATACATCTGTCTGATACAAACCATGAAAAAAAATGCTAAGAATGATTTGGTATTGGTGGGAGTAACGTCGGTATTGTTGAACGCTCCCGCCCCTCACATCAGCTATTTCCAAAGGCCAAAAAGGAGATCAATCGGTTTCTAAGGAGTTGTTTCTTTGATTCACGGCACAGAGGAAGAGTTAAACTAGCACCAGGGTCATTCAACTACCCCTGGAAATGCTCACAACTCCTACGAAAGCCATGCCAAATATGTGAGTTTGGGGGCAGAAATGTTTAAGAATATGACCCTAAGACCTGAAATACACACAATTACTTACACGTCTAGGTTTCAATGACGCAGAAAATAAGATTGACCTAAAGTAGAACAAGACATTCAATACAGGAAAGTTTTGAAAGGATAAAAAGTGACATACTGAAGAACCAATATCAACGTTTGCGTGAATAGGAAGATAAAAAAAAATGGTGCCAGTGGAAGAGAAGGGAAGTAACATTGTTTACTGAAAATTACACACAAGAATCCTATATGCAAAACCCATTAGGAAGAACGTAAGAACATACGGAGTCAGATAGGAAGATAAAAAAAATATATATGGTGACAGTGGAGGAAGGGAAGGAATATGTTTACTGAAAATTACACACAAGAATCCTATATGCAAAACCCATTAGGAAGAACATAAGAACATACGGAGTCAGATAAGAAGATAAAAAAAAAAAACATATGATGCCAGTGGAAGAGAAGGGAAGGAACATGTTTTACTGAAAATTACACACAAGAATCCTATATGCAAAACCCATTAGGAAGAACATAGGAACATTGACCTCTCTTTCGGCCATCTCTTTAGATTCTTTTTGTGAACAGAGTAGGGGGCTTTTTTTTTTTATTATTGTTTACTTTTTTGTGCCCTTGAGCTGTCTCCTTTGTTGTAAAAAAAATTACGGATTCAGAATACACACGGCAGCTTCAATAAACCAAAAACCACCTATTCTCAGCATCTTTGAATCCATGTAACCTTTTCCTGTAGGTGTCTATAGTTTTAGCACTCAACATGATAGCCAAGACTGTTTCACTTGTCAAACGCTAACAGAAAACCAATTGTTGTCTATGCCTTTACAAAATCTGAACTTATCTAACTTATCCCAACAACTAAAGGTCCTATCCTGGTCTCGTGCGTACTACTTTAACTTAAAATCATAGTTATTTAAGCCTTTCATTCACTTATACACACAAATTAAGTCTGGCTTCTACAGAATAAAATGAGGACGCTTAAAACCACCTCTCCTCAGCATCTTTGAATCCATGTAACCTTTTCCTGTAGGTGTCTATAGTTTTAGCACTCAACATGATAGCCAAGACTGTTCCACTTGTCAAACGCTAACAGAAAACCAATTGTTGTCTATGCCTTTACAAAATCTGAACTTATCAAACTTATCCCACAGCTAAAGGTCCTATCCTGGTCTCGTGCGTGTTACCTGCCCTTAAAATCATAGTTATTTAAGCCTTACATCCACTTATACACACAAATTAAGTCTCAACGCACCCTCTGGTCTTCCACAGAATAAAATGAGGACGCTTAAGTTTACCCTCGCACTCGAAATTTCTCAACCTGTGAATCGTTTTGAACTCGAGTAATTAAATTTCTCCTCGTACTCCATAACCTGTGAATAAGCTATCCTCACACTCATAGTTACTCAAAGTCCTTCAACATGTGAATATTTATAGTCCAAAAGTAACCATCTCTATCCTCGCACGCCAAGTTTCTCAACCCGTAAATCATCTTTGTTCTCGAGTAATCAATTCTATGCTCGAACTCAGAAGTTTCTCAACATGTGAATTATATTTGGACTCGAGTAATTAAATCTATACTTGAACTCAAAAGTTTCTCAACATGTGAATCGTTTTTGAACTCGAGTAATTAAATCTATACTTGAACTCAAAAGTTTCTCAATGCGTAAATCGTTTTTGAACTCGAGTAATTAAATCTATACTTGAACTCAGAAGTTTCTCAATGCGTAAATCGTTTTTGAACTCGAGTAATTAGATCTATCCAAGTAATCAAACATTCTCATCCCGTCATTTATGTCATCGAGAATCAAAGACATTCGCGTACTTCAAAGTCTCTCAAACCGTGAATCATTTTTGTCAGATTAATTATCCTCAAAATCAATTAACGTTAATGTAAGCTATCTATTATAATTTGTCTGTTATATAAAGCTTATCAACCCGTTAGTCATTTCTTCTGAAGTAATCAAATATATTCTCGTTCTCACAAATTTCTCAACCTGCGAATAATTTTTGTCAGATTAATTAAGTCTACCCTCAGCATCATTCCACCTTATTGTAAGCTATCTATCATAAGCTGTCTGTTATATAAGGCTTCTCAACCCGTGAATCATTTTGTCCTGAAGTAATCAAATATATTTCCGTACTCGCAAATTTCTCAACCCATGAATAATTTTTGTCCGATTAATTAAGTCAAATCCTTACCATCGACACAGCTGTCTATTGTATAAGCTACCTATTATAAGCTGTCTGTCACAAGGTTTATCGTCCCGTGCACCCTTTTGGACCGTCCACGCGTAACATTTGGGTGACGCTGAAAACCCGCGGGAACTCAGACGCCGTAATGACACCCCAGGGACCACTAATAAAGATGGTAAACAAGTGAAGGGAATCGGAAACCATCGGCGGATAACAACAGATTACAGGGAGGCGAGGGAAGGTGAGAAAGGTGAAACGGGACTGGCGACGCGACGGTACGAAGAAAAAAAGACGAAAAAAAGCAGGAAACTGATGAGGAAATAACTTACATGGTCGAGAGAGAGAGAGAGAGAGAGAGAGAGAGAGAGAGAGAGAGAGAGAGAGAGAGAGAGAGAGAGAGAATGTCAAACAAGCAAGCAGGACTCAAGTGATTGGAACAGGAGAAGGAGGAGAAGGGATCGATGTGTTTGTGCAAGTGACCGAGCAACTATGACAAAACTGAAGGAGGAGGAGGAAGAGGAAGAAGAAGAGGAAGAAGAAGACGATGAGGAGGAAGAGAACGATGAAGAAGACACATAAGAAGGAGAAGGAGGAGGAGGAGGAAGAACAAGAAAGTCGAGAAACGGAAAAGAAAGAAAAGAACACAACACACATTCAACTAACAAACACACGAGGGAAAGAATATAATGCTCTTGGAGGAGAAGGAAAAGGAGGAGGAGGAGGCGAAGAAGCTGAAGGAGGAGAAGAAAGCGGAGGAGGAACAGGATAAGCAAGAGGAGGAGGAGGAGGATAAGGAGGAGGAGCAGGAGGAAGAGGAGGAGGAGAGGTAAACACGAGTATGACGGAGAATTCCAAAGAAAATCAACAAAGCGCCAAGGTTGAAGACTCTTTGGAAATATCGACTTTCAAGTGTATTTCTCTCTCTCTCTCTCTCTCTCTCTCTCTCTCTCAACTAACATTTTTCCATATTTCATCAATTTCCTCTCATCCTAAAATCTATTTCTCCATTTATTTCCCTTTTTTTCCTGTTGTATTTCCTTCCATTATATCTCTTCAATCCTTTTCTAATTTATCCCAAGTTTAGTTTCTTCATTTTTTCTCCTTATTCATCTTTTTATCATCAACGTTTTTCTGCTTATTTATTTTTTTCCTATGTCTTACCCTTCATGTCCCTTGTTAATCCTCTCTGAACTACAAGACATAGATTGGCTGTCAGGAGGAGGAGAGAAAAAAACAAAAGAGGAAGATATAATTGATTCGCCTGGCGCGTCAACCTCGTCACCGCTGATGATTAATTAATGAGCAAAGAAACCAGAAAAGGAAAGCAAAGAGACATGATTGCCACTGACTGCTGCCTAGTGACGAGAGTGAAGATGTTACCAGTAATAAAAGAGTAAGAAAAAATTATAAGAATGATGATGAAGATGGTTGTAAAGATGGTAGTTAGGAGCATTGATTTGCGAGCATTTTTCATTATAGTTTGCTTTATTTTTGCCTTTGAGCTGCTTCCTTTGATGTAAAATTATGAGTATGATAATGAGGATAAAGATGGTGGCAGTAATAGGAAGAGTAAGAAAGACTGCAATAAAATAATAAGAATGATGATAAAAATGATAGTAATGAATATGATAATGATGATGAGGATGAAGATGTTAGTAGTAATAAAAGAAACTAAGAAATCAATCAATAAAAAAATAAGAGAAATGTCTAAATAATAGTAATGAGGATGATTATGATAAAAATGATAGTAATGAATATGATAATGATGATGAGGATGAAGATGTTAGTAGTAATAAAAAAACTAAGAAATCAATCAATAAAAAAATAAGAGAAATGTCTAAATAATAGTAATGAGGATAATTATGATAAAAATGATAGTAAACGATAAAAATAATGAGAAGATGAAAAATAAGAAAATGTGAATAAAAATAAGAAAAAAACATAAGAATCACAAGAAGTTGAAGACGAGGATGATGATGAGGATGAATGATGATGAGGATGATAATGATGATGAGTATGATAATGATGATGAGGATGAAGATGTTAGTAGTAATAAAAAATAAACGAAGAAAAACATCAATAAAACAATAAGAGAAATGTCAAAAATAATAGCAATGAGGATAATTATGAAAAAAATTATAGTAAACAATAAAAATAATGAGAAGATGAATAATAAAAAGTGAATAAAAATAACAAATGAAGAAAAAACAAGAATAACAAGAAGTAGAAGAAGAAGAAAAAGAGGATGCAAGGAGATACGAGTCTTGTGAAGGACGCGTGGGAGGACTTTCTCTTACACCAAGGAGACACGCTAAGCAAAAATTCATGAACACTAATAAATAAATATAAAAAAATGCCAGTTTATCCAAAATCAAGCAGTAGAAAATATTAAAATGACAATGATTACAAAGATTAACCTAGTTGACCTCTCTTTCGGCCACCTCTTTGGGTTATTTTTAGAAGCGAGTAGCGGGATTTATTTTATTATTATTATTATTGTTTCCTTTTTTGTGTGCCCTTGAGCTGTCTTCTTTGTTGTAAGAAAAATGTATAGTTACTCCTCTCTTGAAAGTGCTGAAGTCATAGGAAGAAGGAAAGAAAACGGAAGACGGAGAGGTGTTCCGGACGTTACAGACTTTTACAATATTATCACAGTTATTAGAATATTCCTTTAGAACCAACGGGAAAATGTCGCCCGAGCCATATGACTTAGGGTCGTATTATTAGACATTTCGTCGTCCAAAACCACATATTTGACAAGGCTTTCGTAGGAGTTTTACGCATTTCCAGTAGTAGTTTTATGGCCCTGGTGGTAGTGTGACCCTTCCTCTGTACCATGAACGTGAAGAAACACTCATTAGAACCCGCCTGACCCCCTCTTTGACCTTTAGAAATAGCTGATATGAGAAGCCAAAGTTTCTTATAATACCAGACTTAGTGTTCTTTAATGTACCTTAGTGTTTATCTCTTTAGCGACTGCCTCTTAGCTTATTCTGGCATCACATTACAGTTCGCCTTCACATTCCATAAATACCTATTAGTATAACTCTTGCAGGGAAAAGTTGGACAGTTGAAGGATTAGAAAGACCGGATGTATCAACGGCAATACTATTATTTTTTTTAGTCATTACTTTTACTGCTCATCCTAACCTCCCTTGTCATCCCCTGCAACACCCTTCTCTTTCTCTCCCTTTTTATTTTTGTTGTCATCATCATCACTTAAATCACCATCATCCACTTCATTCCTCCTCCTCCTCCTCTACCTATTAATATTGCCCTTGTTTTCGCTCCCTCTTCATCTTTAATATCATCATCACCATCCCTTTCACCATCATCATCCACTTCATTCCTCCTCCTCCTCCTCTACCTATTAATATTTCCCTTGTTTTCGCTCCCTCTTCATCTTTAATATCATCATCACCATCCCTTACACCATCATCATCCACTTCATTCCTCCTCCTCCTCCTCTTCCTATTAATATTTCCCTTGTTTTCGCTCCCTCTTCATCTTTAATATCATCATCACCATCCCTTTCACCATCATCATCCACTTCATTCCTCCTCCTTCTCCTTCTCCTATTACTATTTCCCTTGGTTTCTCTCCCTCTTCATCTCTCTTCCCATCATCACCATCCCTTTCATCATCAGCATCCACTTCATTCCTCCTTCTCATCCTCAACCACATCCCCCCCTACATCTTCATGGGTAAACACCAATCAGAAAGCCTCATCCAACGCTTTTTCATCTTTTAATCTCATCATCACCATCCCTTTCATCATCAGCATCCACTTCATTCCTCCTCCTTCTTATCCTCATCCTCATCCTCGTCTGCATCTTCATGGGTAAACACCGATCATAAATCCTCATCCAACGCTGCGCTAAAGAGAGAGAAAAGCATCAGAGAGGAAGACGAGACACCAGCACCACCAGTAAGAGCAGAGGGAAGACGAGAGGAAGATTATCTAAGATCAATCTCCGGCGATACCTGATCCTTACGTCCTCAGGTGAGTCGACCCGCCACCTTATATACCTGTCATGCCCCTCCCCACCCCCCTCTCTCCTTCCCCCTCCGCCATCTGCCACCTGCCACCCACCTCTCCTCGGCCTCACCACCACCACCACAAACCCCTTCGCCCATTACCCTTTTAATATTCACCACTTTCCTAGCCACTCTGTCCCTTCTGCTACCTGCCACCTGCTCTCCCCTACCTGCTTCCCCTTCATCATCCTCTCCTGCTCCTTACCCTGCAACTATTAGCCCGCCCATTAATTCTACTGCTCGTCCTCTTCACTGCTATTCCTTTTACCTATCACTACCATCCCCTTTATCATCACTCTTCAACCATTCCCGATCCTCTCTCTTACCTATTCTGCCATCCACTACGACCATTACCTACCACTTTTACTCATCATATACTACATTCCTCCATTTCCCATTGCTTATACTTCTCATCTTGAACTCTACCATCAACTTTTTCTCTCTTCAACCATTCCTGATCCTCTCTCTCTCTCTCTCTCCTCTACTGCCATCCCCTGTAACGATTATCTATTACTTCTCTTCCTCTCCTCACCCTCTCCACAGCATTCCTCCATTACCTTAGTAGTATCAGGACACCTCCTCTCCACCCGGAATTGACCTCTCTTTCGGCTACTTATCCATACTTTCTTTTCATAGGAGCAGTGATTGTTTTTTTTTTTTTTTTTTTATTATTATTATTTCCATTTTTTTCTATTTGCCATTTCGTTTTTTTTTTTTTTTTTTTTTTTTTTTAGTCTTGAGCTGCCATCCCCTGTAAGATCCCATGAAGATACTGCTTAACTCTTGCAGGGAAAAGTTGGACAGTTGAAGAGTCTCTCCTGCCAGCTACCAAAAGCCGCCACCTACGCCTCAGCCTTACTACAGCAATGCCCTCAAACCATTCCCTATTAGGTATTCATAATTTAATTTAATCTCTGCCTCGTCCCATTAGCCGCCTGCCACCTGCTCTCTCTCGCCACCTTGCCACCCGTTCACCTTTAACAACTTCCCCTTAAGCCCAATATTCTATCGTCCTCTGACCTGTAAAATCTAAACCCATTGAACACTTTTCTTTTATTACATTCTACGCATTCGCTTCCCATTAAAACCCGGTAGCAGCGATGGGCCAAATTTGTGGCTTTATCGTGTAGCAGTGACGGGACAAATTTGTGGCTTTACCGTGTAGCAGTGACGGGACAAATTTGTGTCTTTACCGTGTATCAGCGACGGGCCAAATTGTGGCTTTACCGTGTATCAGCGACGGGCCAAATTGTGTCTTTACCGTGTATCAGCGACGGGCCAAATTGTGGCTTTACCGTGTATCAGCGACGGGCCAAATTTGTGGCTTTACCGTGTAGCAGCGACGGGCCAAATTTGTGGCTTTACCGTGTAGCAGCGACGGGCCAAATTTGTGGCTTTACCGTGTAGCAGCGACGGGCCAAATTTGTGCCATGATATAAACCCCCAAAAATAGATGATGCATAAACTGATCACAAATGCGTTGATATATAATTAAATGGTTTGCGTGAGTGATGATTTTTTCTCATTATTCTCACTTAGAGGGACCATTAAGAAACATGATCCCAGCAGATACCGGGTAATCCGATCATTCTGTCACCTCTTTTACCTGATACTTCTAATCCATTGACCCAAACCTATCATCCATTACCCATTAGGTGTTTAACTATTTCATATTTCTCACATTATATTCATCTCTCTGTCATATATAAACACTTGCCTCTCCCCTATTACCCCGTTTCACATATATAGATTCACCCTTAGATTTTTGACAATTTCTTATTTATATTATTCTAAGCATTCACTTCCCATTAATCCCATCATTATGTCACCTCTGTTACCTAATATTTATAAGCCATTGACCCATAACCTATCATCCATTACCCATTAGCTACTCAACTACCTCATATTTCTCACATTCTATTCATCTCTTCGTCATATATAAACACTTACCTCTCTCTCCTATTACCCTTTATCCTTTATATTTATCCTATCTTTATCATTTATCCTTTATCATTATCCCCTATTACCGTTTATTATCCATTATCGAGCCATTAACCATTACTTTAAGACCACTTCCCATTTCTCCCATTTTATTCATCCTGTTCTCACTCTTCATCCCTACCCACACCTCCTTACTCATGATTAACCCATCGACCCATCAACTATTCCCCATTACCCATTCAATCACTTCCTTTCAATCCCTGCAACTTAACTTACTCATCATTTTTTTGTCACTCCCAACCCTATACTCACACCCATTACTCATCTTTTACTCACCCATTACTAACCCATTCCCCATTACCTATTCAATCGCGTGCTTTCAATCCCTGCAACTTAACTTACTCATCATATTTTTGTCACTCCCAACCCTATACTCAGACCCATTACTCATCTTTTACTCATCATTAACTATTCCCCACTCCCCATTACCCATTCAATCACGTGCTTTCAATACCTTCAACTTAACTTACTCATCATTTTTTTGTCACTCCCAACCCTATACTCACACCCATCACTCATCTTCAGACTCACTACCCACTAACTCACTCACCCTCAATCCCTGCATCTCACTCACCTCTCTGTCACTATTAATCCCTAACTCATACCCATTACTCATACTCATCCTCACCACACATTAAATCACCTGTTCTCAATACCTGCATCTTACTCACCTCTCTCTCTCTCTCTCTCTCTCTCTCTCTCTCTCTCTCTCTCTCTCTCTCTCTCTCTCTCTCTCTCTCTCTCTCTCTCTCTCTCTCTCTCCTTCGCCTTGCCACGGGCCAATACTTAATCTCTACCGAGGTCCTCATGTTCTCCCCCACCCCACCCCCCACCCCCTCACACCTGCCGCCTGCCACCTGTTTTGTTTGTAGCCTGACACAATGCCACTCTCTCTCTCTCTCTCTCTCTCTCTCTCTCTCTCTCTCTCTCTCTCTCTCTCTCTCTCAGTGGTGGTAGTAGTAGTAGTAGTAGTAATAGTAGTAGTAGTAATTGTTGTTGTTGTTGTTACCAGTGACCTTCTAAAGAAATAAAAAAAAAGCAAAAAGAGAAAAATAAACACTGGATCAACAAACAAACGAACAAACACACAGTCAATGTAAAAGTTGAAAACAAATTTATCATCACCATCTCGCGTCCCTTGTCCTCGTTCCGGAGACACACTTTCACCACTATCACCACCACCACAATATACAGTTATACACCATCATCATACTGTTTTTCATCATATTCTCTGCTGTCACTATTATAATCCACCACTACAAACACCTAAATCAACTACACCATCACCACCACCACCACCACTATCACCACCACCACTATCACCATCACCACCACCACAATATACAGTTATACACCATCATCATACTGTTTTTCATCATATTCTCTGCTGTCACTATCATAATCCACCACTACAAACACCTAAATCAACTACACCATCACCACCATCACCACTATCACCACCACCACCACCATCACCACCACCACAATATACAGTTATACACCATCATCATATTGTTTTTCATCATATTCTCTGCTGTCACTATCATAATCCACCACTACAAACGCCTAAATCAACTACACCATCACCACCATCACCACCATCATCACCACCACCACCACCACCACAATATACAGTTATACACCATCATCATATTGTTTTTCATCATATTCTCTGCTGTCACTATCATAATCCACCACTACAAACACCTAAATCAACTACACCATCACCACCACCACCACCATCATCATCACCACTATCCTATACACTATCATCATATTGTCCTTCATCACAATCTCTACCACCACCACCACCACCATCATCACCACATCCAAAGCAACCACGGTCAACACCAGTCCCACCACCACTATCACCACCACCTCAACCACTATCATCATCCCATCTACCACCATTAGAGTCACCCACCTAAACCACTCGCTATCAACACCACCACCTCCACCTCCACCGCCACTAACAATAACTATTACCACTATACAACACAAGCAGCAAAAACAACAATAAAAACTGAAAAAAAAAAAAAACAGCGACAGGAAAAACGAAATTGAAAACGGAAAGCAAAAACAAACTTGAAAAGAGAAAAAAAAATTATAAGAAAAAAAAATTGAAAACAAAAAAAATAAATAAATAAAAACAGAAAACAAACAGTGAAAAAGACAGAAAAAAAGACAAACACAAACAAAATATATACAACAAATACAACAGCAACAACAAGTACAACATCAACAACAACAACAATACCACTACCACCACCAACTACAACAACAACAACACTACCACCACCACAATCACCACCACCACCACCATCAACATCAGTCCGCCGCGTCCTCGGTACACCCAACATACCTGCCTTTAATTAATTTCACACAGGAAAGAGAGAACACACCTGTCCCTCCCTAATAATGGTACACACGGTACAGCCAGGCAGATAAGTGGTGTACCTCTTCTCTCTCTCTCTCTCTCTCTCTCTCTCTCTCTCTCTCTCTCTCTCTCTCTCTCTCTCTCTCTCTCTCTCTGAAGTAGTAGTAGTAGTAGTAGTAGTAGTAGTACTCATAAATCCCTTCGTATTCATTCCGCAAAGTTTACTTACATAACAGTTTTTACGGGAACATGTATGTGTGTGTGTGTGTGTGTGTGTGTGTGTGTGTGCAAACTATCGTAAATCACACACACTAAAACTTAACACACACACATACAGCTGCCAAAATGCCTCCATTCACCCCTAATCTCCCCTCTCCTTACCCTCTTCCTCTCCCTCCTTCCCCTCGCCCTCCTCCTCTCCCTCCTCCCCCTCCCCTCTCTCCCCTCGCTCCCACGCCAACACAAGCACCCGTTCACGGCACCCTCACACCCTTCAGCAGCGGCCGGCCATCACCAGCACCCCACCACGCGCTCCTTGTACCGCACACACATCCTCCTCCTCAACCACTGTAGCGCACCTTGTCCACGGCTGATTACAGGTGTTTTCACAAGAGCAGGGGAAGGGGAGGGAGAGAGGGGATCAACGGGTGCCTCAGAACAACGGCAGCGGCTCTTGTTCCTCCTCTCCTCCCTCTCCCTCCGTCTGCCTCTCTCCCTGAAGAGGTCTTGGCACAAAGGGTCTCACACAACACCTTGTTCGACGCAGTGAAGCCACGGAAGCTGCGGATAATTAGTCAATGGCAGGTGAAGGAGGGGATTCAGGTCGCAGCAGAAGGAAGACGAGGGCGAGGAGGAGGAAGAGAAGGAGGAGAATGGGTCCTTGTGCGTCCGTATCCATGGCTGATAACTCCGCTTAACATTCATTATAGGTCCTCTCTCGTACGTCACTCCCAGGCTGAGGTATAGTTTAATAAAGCATCAAGTCCTCGACCACGTGTACCTTAAGGAGACCGACTGAGTAAAATAGGTTAGCAAAGCATCATCACGTCTCCTAACATCCATTATAGGTCCTCTCTCGTACGTCACTCCCAGGCTGAGCTATAGTTTAATAAAGCATGAAGTCCTCGACCACGTGTACCTTAAGGAGACCGACTGAGTAAAATAGGTTAGCAAAGCATCATCACGTCTCCTAACATCCATTACAGGTCCTCTCTCGTACGTCACTCCCAGGCTGAGCTATAGTTTAATAAAGCATCAAGTCCTCGACCACGTGTACCTTAAGGAGACCGACTGAGTAAAATAGGTTAGCAAAGCATCATCACGTCTCCTCCTAACATCCATTATAGGTCCTCTCGTACGTCACTCCCAGGCTGAGGTATAGTTTAATAAAGCATCAAGCCCTCAACCACGTGTACCTTAAGGAGACCGACTGAGTAAAATAGGTTAGCAAAGCATCATCACGTCTCCTCCTAACATCCATTACAGGTCCTCTCTCGTACGTCACTCCCAGGCTGAGCTATAGTTTAATAAAGCATGAAGTCCTCGACCACGTGTACCTTAAGGAGACCGATTGAGTAAAACAGGTTAGCAAAGCATCATCACGTCTCCTAACATCCATTATAGGTCCTCTCTCGTACGTCACTCCCAGGCTGAGCTATAGTTTAATAAAGCATGAAGTCCTCGACCACGTGTACCTTAAGGAGACCGACTGAGTGAAATAGGTTAGCAAAGCATCATCACGTCATCTGTCGGTTTTCCCACACTGAGTAATGCGTTAGCCAAGGATCATACGCCATCCGCCACGTGGCCTACATTGGGTAAGAGTTAATAAAGCACTAAGCCATCTGCCGTCCTTCCTACCCTAATACGCTTTTATGAATCATCTCTCTCCTCCCCATCATGCAAGAGTTAGTGGTTAGTATCTTCGTCTTTTCATCCTCTTCACTGGCAATGTCAAGAACAGATTCCTTTTGCGTGTATTTCCTCCTTCCTACGACTTAAACTCTATCACGATCTTCATTCTTTCATCCCTTTCACTGGCAATGTCAAGAACAGCTTCCCTTGTCTGTATTTCCTCCTTCCTACGACTTAAACTCTATCACGATCTTCATTTTTTCATCCCTTTCACTGGCAATGTCAAGAACAGCTTCCCTTGTCTGTATTTCCTCCTTCCTACGACTTAAGCTCTATCTCGATCTTCATTCTTTCATCCCTTTCACTGGCAATGTCAGAACCTTCCTACGACTTAAACTCTATCACGATCTTCATTTTTTCATCCCTTTAACTGGCAATGTCAAGAACAGCTTCCCTTGTCTGTATTTCCTCCTTCCTACGACTTAAACTCAATCCCGATCTTCATTTTTTCATCCCTTTCACTGGCAATGTCAAAAACAGCTTCCCTTGTCTGTATTTCCTCCTTCCTACGACTTAAACTTTATCCCGATCTTCATTCTTTCATCCCTTTAACCGGCAATGTCAAGTACAGCTTCCCTTCGCCTGTATTTTCTCCCTCCGAAGACTCTAACACGAAGGAAAAATCGAGGCACCCAATACTGATAATATTGTTTTGCGTATGTATTAATTCTACAAGAGACATGTGCTACAATTTTAATTTTCTATTCGACTCTTGTATCTCTCTACAGTAAAAAAGATGTCGTCCAGCGCTCATTTTCTATTCAACTCTTGTATCTCTCTTCTTTACAGTAAAAAAGATGTCATCCAGCGCTTGCCCTCCCTGAGTAATGCGTAAGTAAATCTCAAAGAGCTCTCTGCCACAACACATGCTGCCGCGAACCCATGCCCGCGGGTGGTGCTCTTCGCGGCCCGTGCAGCTGCCGCCTCGGCTTGGAACAGACCCCGGAGCCTTGCTGAAAACACACCCTAGTAACACACACAGGACGGCTGCGGTTATAATTGTTCAAGGGGAAATGTGCGACTCGTTGCAACACATCAGGTAAAGCTCTGCAACACACCCGCTGAGACGCACCAACATACTTTAGTAACACACCAAGAAGGGATGCAGCAAAATGTGTTCAGAAATAGTCCTATAATCCTTGCAACACACCCAGTAACACATCTGCCAAGACTCTGGAACACACCCGCTGAGACGCACCAACATACTCAAGTAACACACCAGAAAGGGATGCAGTAAAATGTGTTCAGAAAGAGTAAAGTCCTATAATCCTTGCAACAGACCTAGCAACACATCTGGCAAGACTCTGGAACACATCTGGCAAGACTCTGGAACACACCCGCTATGCCCCGCCAACACACCCATGCAGTAAGGCTTTGTAACACGCCCTAGTGAGACACCAAAAGGGCTGCAGTAAAATATGTTAAAAGGATATGTCCTATTCGTTGCAACACACAGAAACACCCAGTCAGACCCTGCAACACAACCCAGCCCCGCCAACACACACACACCCAGCCAGGCTCCGGGGATCCACACGAGACCGCCAGCCAGGACACGGTGCACGGGTTTTACGGTCTGTTCCGAGCGACGCGCCTCCAGCCAGCAAAAAAACACGCCCACAACGATATAATTTGAGGAGCAGCGCGGACAAAGGGCGGAGGCGGGAAAAAAACGTTCGTAATGAAATCTTAACACCAGCCGCGATGTTTACGAGCCGGGAGTAACGTACGAATAAACATCAAAAGACGACGAGAAAGAAGAACGAGACGAGGGCAGCAATAATAGCGTGACGTCACCAGGTGTATACCCCGCCCCTTACCTGTCGCTGCGGGCCAATTACCTCGTCAGTCGGTGTACCTGGCGTAATGAGCGACGGGGGGAGGGAGGGGAAAAGGGAGTATGGGGGAGCTATCTGTCTGGGGCGGAGCTCACCTGTTGAACACCGATTCCTGGGGACAGCTGGCAGGTGGGGAGAGGTGAGGCGAAGGTGGGGAGATGAGGAGGTAGGGGAAGGGGGGGGAGGGTCTCACAGCATCCATATTATCTTTAAATAACACCTCCATACTCACCTACCCACCTTCTCCTCTCCCTACCCAACACGCCTCGACCTACCCCACGCCGCTTTTTTATAGGAAAGTGAGAGAGAGAGAAGGACAGAGAGAAGGGAAAAGAGTGAGGTGAAATAAAGGAAAGTTGAAGGTTGAAAGTTGAAGTTGGTGAGCAGTCCACTTTTCAAGGTCTCATTTATTTAGGTTGTTACATATACCACACCTCCAGTCACCTCTATCTAACACCTCCATATCTACTCCTCCTCACCTGTCTATTCCTTCTCCCCCCCTCCCTCCCTTCCGTTCCTGACACCTCCATCGAGTCATCCAATCCTGTTCCTGAGAAGCTTCAATCCTCTCCTTTTTATTTCGTCTGTTCAAAAGGTCTACTCTCTCGCTTGTCACAAACATCTACTTCTCTCTCGCCTGTTTCCAATCCTCCAATCAATACAAAAGCAATCCCCAATCATTCATTTTTACTTTTAAGGTATTCATATAATTTCCCACTCCCCTATCGTTCTTCCAAAAGCTCCCATCTTCTCTCCTTAGTTTCAAAGCTCATCTCTTCTTCTCCTCTGGCCTGTTTCCAATCATCCTCATCAATACAAACGCAGTCCCCAATCATCCAATCTTACTTCATCTCCCACTCTTCTCTCATCTGTCCAAAAGCTCTCCTACTCTTTCGCCAATCCTAAAAGTACTTCTCTCTATCCTGTTTCCAATCCTGCTCATCAATATACAAACGCAGTCACCAATCATCCATCCTACTTAATCTGCCTGCCCAAAACATCTCCTCCTCCTCATCCTTCTGGCTAGTCTCCAATTCCCCGCGCCACAAAAACACTGCTGACTGATGCTGGATTGGCACCTGGGCGGCTTAAGAAGACAATGATTGGGAGTTGAGCGTTTCTGCCCGACACGTCCTGCCCTGCCCTGCCCAGCCTGTTTGTCCTGCTCGCGGCCCTAGAGACTGATTGCCGGCACTGATGTGGATGACGGTACACACACACACACACACACACACACACACACACACACACACACACACAATAAGACAGACACCTTACTGCAAATATCTAAGAAAGCAGACAGACAGACAGACAGACAGACAGGCAGACAGAGAGGGTGATAAAATAAATACAAGACAGGTAGATACAGACAGACAGACAAACGACAGTAAAGAGACAGACAGAAAATTTAAACAGACAGACAGACAGAGAGGAGAATTTAAAGAGACAGACAGACAGACAGGAGGATTTAAAGAGACAGACAGACAGACAGGAGGATTTAAAGAGACAGACAGACAGACAAAATATTAAAGCATTCTCGTAGGTGTCTGTTTATCTGTTTATCTGCTATCAAGGTTCCCGCGTCTCCTCGTTCCGATCAAGCGTCGATGTGGCAGTGATGGATTCCTCGATGGCTTCAACTCGTTTGTACACACCTATCTCCTTGCTGTTCCTCCTCCTCTTCATTCTCCTCCTCCTCCTCCTCCTCCTTTGCAATCCCTCCAAGGCCTTTTATTCCTCATCTTTCTATTCCTTCTCTTCCTATTCCTCCTTCTCCTCATCCTCATCATCTTTCATCTCCTTCTTTTCGCGCCTTAATCAAAAACACAAAAAAAACAGCTAACAAAAAGGCTAACAACCTCCTCCTCCATTAATAATTCCTTAACCTAATGTTTTTTTTGCTTTTGTGATTTCTTTTCCTCCTTCCTCTATAATTCTTTCACCTCTTCCTTTTACAATTCCTTTTTCTTCTTTTTCCTCCTCTCTCCTCCTCCTCCTCCTCCTCCTCCTCCTCCTCCTCCTCCTCCTCCTCCTCGTCGTCAACTTGTTCCACTTTTGCAATACTCCGCGTCTTTGTCCACCTGCTCTCATTCTTCTTTCTTCTTCTCTTCCTCCTCCTCCTCCTCCTCCTCCTACTCCTTGTCATCCTACTTGTCCTACTTTTCCACCACATGCTCCTCTTACCCTTTGGTCTTCTTGCCCTCCTCCTCCTCTTCCTCCTCCTCTTCCTCCTTCTTCTCCTATTGCCTTTACTTTCTCCTCCTGTTCTCTCTTTCTCTTCCATTCTCTTCCTCCTGTTCCTCCTGTTTTCTCTTCTCTCTTCTTTTCCTTCTTATCTCTTCTCCCACGCTGACTCATGCTCCTCACACTCCTTATCTCCCTCCTCCTCCTCCTCCTCCTCCTCCTCCTCCTCCTCCTCCTCTTGCATCCCCTTGTTACCGATATAACTATTTTTGGCAACTCATTTTGGCTCCTCCATCTAATTAGTGAGTGAGAGAGAGAGAGAGAGAGAGAGAGAGAGAGAGAGAGAGAGAAGATATAGGGCTTGAGAAGGTATGGTGTGTGTGCGTGTGCGTGTGTGTGTGTGTGTGTGTGTGTGTGTGTGTGTGTGTATGTGTGACCCCTTCAGGAATGCAGGAGAGAGAGAGAGAGAGAGAGAGAAGGAGAGGAGAAGGGTGTGGAGGAGGAGGGAAGGAGGAGAGGAGGAGAGAGAGAGAGAGAGAGAGAGAGAGAGAGAGAGAGGTGTTGAGCGGAGGGAACTGTGAGGAGAGAAGATTAGAGAGAGAAAAAAAAGGATGACAACGAAGAAGGGAAGAGAAGGAAGGAGGAATAGGAGGAGGAGGAGGAGGAGGAAGAAAAAAACAAGTAGAAAAATAGGAGGTGAACACGTTGTGGTAATTGGATGATGATGGTGATGATGATGATGATGATGATGAAGAGGAGGAGGAGGAGGAAGGCGAAGAGAAGCTGTAGGTGGACAAGTTGCAGTAGTTAGAGGAAGAGGAGGAGGAGGAAGAAGAGAAAGAGGAGGAGGAGGAAGAAGAGAAAGAGGAGGAGGAGGAAGAAGAGGACGAAGACGATGAAAACGACAACGATAAGGAAGAAACGGAGGAAAAAATCTCTCTCTCTCTCTCTCTCTCTCTCTCTCTCTCTCTCTCTCTCTCTCTCTCTCTCTCTCTCTCTCTCTCTCTCTCTCTCTCTCTCTCTTTTCCCTCTCTCTCACCCTTTTCCCTCTCTCCCCCACTTTTTGCTCTCTCCCCCCTTTTCCCTCACACACACACACACACACACACACACACACACACACACACACACACACACACACACACACACACACACGTCTCGCCCCTTCAAAGCACTCTCCTGAGCAACCTGCATACAATTTGCATAGATAATGAAGACGTCACCTTAGCGGGGTCGACGGGCAAGGGCACTGTATCGGGGTCCAGGCGAATATACAGAGAGAGAGAGAGAGAGAGAGAGAGAGAAATGGAACAGGTAGTATACAGGAATTTAAGGTAATTAATGAGAAAGAAAACACAGGTAGAGAGAGAGAGAGAGAGAGAGAGAGAGAGAGCAATGGAACAGGTAGTATACAGGAATTTAAGCCAACAGGTATCACAAGAAAGCCAACAATGAATCTCTGACAACCTTTATTTTATTTTTTTTCCATTATACTGAACTTTTTATCATTGTATTACTTAAGGATTTTTTTATTGTAATCATCATGGTTTATTATTTTTTATTACTGTATCTATCATTTTATTTCTCATTGTATTTAGTGTTATTTTTTTTTCATTGTGTTCTGAGACTCTTGAAAATGCTCAATAATTTATCTCATTGTATTACGTCAGTAGGTTTGGTCATGTCTTACTCTCTCTCTCTCTCTCTCTCTCTCTCTCTCTCTCTCTCTCTCTCTCTCTCTCTCTCTCTCTCTCTCTCTCTCTCTCTCTCTCTCTCTCTCTCTCTCTCTCTCTCTCTCTCTCTCTCGCTCCCCCACATCACCCCCTGACCCCTAGCCCCGCCCCCCCACAATAAAGCACAGGGCAGGTCGCGGCATCTCAATGAAGCTTCGCTGAGAGCCGGGCTTTAGATCGTGAAATCACCGGGTATAAAGTTTACACGCAGACATCGGTATCAGCGCGGTCAGTGGTGCCAACTCCCTCCCTCTGGCGGCGTGAGTCTACGGCCCTCATTCTCAGTCATCTCGGGGCTCACACACACATTTAGTAAGACTTTCGTAGAGGTTTTGAGCACTTAAAGGGTTGTTTTGCGGTCGTGAGTCTACGGTCCTTATTCTCAGACATGTCGGAGCTTAAAAACACACATTTAATAAGACTTTCGTAGAGGTTTTGAGCACTTAAAGGGTTGTTTTGCGGTCGTGAGTCTACGGTCCTTATTCTCAGACATCTCGGAGCTTAAAAACACACATTTAACAAGACTTTCGTAGAGGTTTTGAGCACCTAAGGGTTGTTTTATAAATTTAGAGGGGAAGCGGTGGCTGAGTGGTTTGGTTAGGTTAGGTTAGGTTAGGTTAGGTTAGGAGTTACTTTCACAGTTCACCATGATGGGTTAGTAAGCCTCCATACAAATACCAAAGACTTCAAAAATTCCTTGTGTGATGATATTTAAATTAACATATTTGAGGAAGCTATACTGGAAATCTCTCGTGTATCTGGTGTTGCGTTGATAACCTTACGATAACGGAGTATAGAAGATTAATTAGTTTGGTTCGGGCGACTACAAAGCCACTGTGAAATTGGCCCTAGGACGCTGACAGTTTTCAACCATCGCAGATATTCAGTCAACTGTAACTTCAGCGACTACATATAAGGGGAGCACCGGGGAGCAAGGGCAGCGAGGGGGCAGAAGTCATTCATCACAGAAGTCACTATAAATAAAACTCACCTCCGCCACTAACATGCAGGGGCCATTCAAGGGACGACTCAAGATAGCCTACTGACCCTACAGGAACACATATAAAGGGGTTTCCTAAGACTTATGCACTACGAATGAGAAATAGCCTTATGAGAACCCGACTAATCACCTTTCTGGACTTTGGAAATACTTGTTGTGAGAGGCGAAAGCGTCTGAGAATAGGAGCTTAAGGAAGGTGGGTGACTAGCGAGGTCTATGAGGTGGTAACAGTGCCCAGGAGAGTAAGGTTAAGGTAGGACACGGTGTTGGCAATACATACATGGATCTTAGACACCCACCCACACGCACATACACACACGCCCCCCCCCCCCCAAGGAAATAGAAGAGCCCAAATCATAGAGGCCGTAACTTTGATCTTTTCCCAATATCTCAACATTTTCCGGCTCATCCTCGGCCCGCCATTTCCAGTTCGAAGTCATTTTCCTTCACTCGCGTCGAATTAAATTTCTTCCCCTTATTTCTCCTCCAGCATGAGAGAGAGAGAGATCACCTCTCTCTCTCTCTCTCTCTCTCTCTCTTTCTCTTACACAACCCAGTACCCTTTATTTTTTTTCTTTTCCATTTACGTTTCTTTTTCCTCCTCTCTCCTCTTCTCCTTTCTCCCCTTCCTTTCTCTCCCAAATTATTATCTATCCAATTATTTTCTCTCTCACGTCTCTCACTTTCCCTCCATGCCTCACTTTCTTATCTCCTCTCTCTAATCCTCCTTTTCCTCCGGCTATCTCTTGCGTTCTGCTTCTATTCCTTTCTGATCACTATAGGACCAAATCTTGCTTTCTGCTTCTCTTCCAAATCTTGCTTTCTGCTTTTCCTTCTTTGTTTCCTTTCTCGTTTCCTTTCTGCTTCCTCTCTTGTTTCCTTTCTTGATTCTCTTCCTTTCTGCTTCTCTTCCTTGCTTCCTTTCTTGTTTCCTTTCTTGTTTACTTCCTTGCTTCTCTTCCTTTCTTGCTTTCTTCTTCTCTTCCTTTGTAATCACTAGGACCAAGCCTTCTAATCCTTTTACTAACCCTTCTCTCAATCAAATCCTACTAATTCATTCTTTATCCTTATTCCTTCAGTCTTGCTTATTCCAATTCTTCCTGATCCGGTAACACTCACGAAACAGAATATATGCAAGAGAAAAAGCAAAAAGCAAAAATAAAATAACGAGGCGGAACAGGGAGGGCGCGCGAGGTCATTGCATCACCTGGAATCTCCCTTAATTAAGCCCAGACAGGTAATTACCATCTTAATTCACCTGCAGGGAAAAAAATTACCTAACACATATTTTCTCTGTTACCCAATTTTTCCTTCTGACCTTTTTCTTCTTTTTTTTTTCCTTTTTGCGTTATTTCTAAGTTCATGGTTTTCGACTTTACGGAAGAGAGACGCAAGGACGGATTCTCTCTCTCTCTCTCTCTCTCTCTCTCTCTCTCTCTCTCTCTCTCTCTCTCTCTCTCTCTCTCTCTCTCATACTGACATTTTTCACTATGCAAGATTTTTTTCATATTCCCGCTTATGGATTCTCTCTCTCTCTCTCTCTCTCTCTCTCTCTCTCTCTCTCTCTCTCTCTCTCTCTCTCTCACCGCCTAAACTCTATCAAAGGAAGGCGAAAAATTACTTGGCGATATCAGGCTGTCCGCTCGTCCGCCTGTCTGTCTGTCCGCAGCCGTGAGGAGATAATAGTGTTACGCTGAGGCAAGGAGGAGGAGGAGGAGGAGGAGGAGGAAAGGCGGGGTAGAAAAAAAAGTGAAGGAATTGAAACGGATGTGAAATAAGCTAATATATAATGAGACAGGAAAAAGAGGAGGAGGAGGAGGAGGAGGAGGAGGAGGAAGAAGGTGTGCAGGAAAGACAAAATGAAACAAAGATGAGACTGGAAAATGCTGAGTAGGACAGAGTTAGGCAGTGACAAGGAAGCGTAGGGTAGAATAGACTAGGACAAGGACTGCTGGGAAACGGAACGGAACGGAAGGGAAGGGCAAGGAATGGTGAGAAAAGGAAGGGTAGGGTAAGCAAGGGTAAGGAAGGGAGGGGAAGGGAATGGTAAGGAAGGGTAGGGTAAGGAATGATGAGGAAGGGAAGGGAAGGGAAGGGTAGGGCAAGGAATGGTGAGAAAAGGAAGGGGAGGGTAAGGAGTGATGAGGAAGGGAAGTGAAGGGAAGGGTATGGCAAGAAATGGTAAGGAAAGGTAGGGTAAGGAATGATGAGGAAGGGAAGGGAAGGGAAGGGTAGGGCAAGGAATGGTGAGAAAAGGAAGGGGAGGGTAAGGAGTGATGAGGAAGGGAAGTGAAGGGAAGGGAAGGGTATGGCAAGAAATGGTAAGGAAGGGAAGGTAAGGTAAAAAAAAAGTGTAGGGCAGGGCAAGGAGAAGAAGAGCAGGGGAGAGGAGGCAAGGATTGTAAATTGACAACAGGGAAAAAAATAAGGAAAGAAAAAGAAGAGAGAAAAATTAATGTTACACTGGACAGAGATAAGAGAGAGAAAGTTAAGTTAATAAATATGATGAAAGAAGATTAAAGATGGATGTAAGGATAAAGGAACAGATAATGGGATAAATAAGGAAGAGGATAAAGAAAGGAAGAAAATGAAGGAGGGAAGGAAGAATTTGGACACACCGAAGATATTTGATGAAGAGAGAGAGAGAGAGAGAGAGAGAGAGAGAGAGAGAGAGAGAGAGAGAGAGAGAGAGAGAGAGAGAGAGAGAGAGCAGAAAATCAAGTTATCCCCAGAATTTACGAGTTTTATCTCCCGCCTCACAAAACCTCCTCGATTATATATATGCACTTTTTTTTTCCTCCCTCGTATGGATAAGTCTCTCTCTCTCTCTCTCTCTCTCTCTTTAAATTCCTCTTTATTGCTTTTTTTCTTCTATTAGACAACCCCCATTCTTCTCTCTCTCTCTCTCTCTCTCTCTCTCTCTCTCTCTCTCTCTCTTGCATCTCTTCAAAAACCTATAACTCGATGTGCTTACACCTTTCTTTTTCCCTCCTCCTCCTCCTCCTCCTCCTCCTCCTCTTCCTCCTCCTCCTCCGCCCTTCTCTCCTCACGCCGCGAGCATAAAGAATTCGTGGGGGCTAAAAGTGTCTCCTAAAAGTAACCTCGACGGCCTCTAAAACGCAACGCCCTGACCATATAAGTGAGCCATCGAGAGTACGGCTGCAATTAACAAGAGGAAGAGGAAGAGGAGGAGGAGGAGGAGGAGGACGAGGGGGGAGTCATAGGTATAGCATAGATAGACAAGGGCGTTTTGGTGTGTATGTGTATGTGTGTGGGTGGGTATTCCTGTGTGTGTGTGTGTGTGTGTGTGTGTGTGTGTGGGTGGATACTGGATAGGTACGGGTCTCTCTCTCTCTCTCTCTCTCTCTCTCTCTCTCTCTCTCTCTCTCTCTCTCTCTCTCTCTCTCTCTCTCTCTCTCTCTCTCTCTCACATTCCATCACTTGCACTTCCAGCCCATTCCCACGCCCTCCTCCTCCTCCTCCTCTTCCTCCTCTTCCTTACCTACCCTCACACGCCCCTCCTCCCCTTTCTCTCCACCACGCCTTCTCCTCCTCCCTCCACCCCCTTCCATCACCTACGCCCTCCTCCACCTCCTTCTCCTCCACTTCCCTACCTCCTCCTCCCTACTCCCCATCTCCCCTGCTGAGTCCTGCACACACACACACACACATACACACACATAGACGTCCGCGATCCCCTGTCTGTGTGTGTGTGTGTGTGTGTGTGTGTGTGTGTGTGTGTGTGTGTGTGTGGCAAACCTGTATGGTCATGGAAGGAAGGGACGCAGTATCTGACCCGTGACTCACCAAAACGATCAAACTCCATTACGAATAGAGAAACGGCCGAAGAAAAACGGACTCCGCGGTCTCTCCCATCGGCGTTTCCACAAGTTCTCGTTCGGTGGCTCGTAACTCATCGCTAATGGAAGGTAAAAGGGAGGGAGGGGGAGGGAGAGGGAGGAGGGAGGCGTCGCTGATATTCCCCCTTCGATAGTCTATTTAAAGTCTTTTTTTGGTGGTTAGATTTTGTGAGAGAATGACTGGGGAAAAAAAACGAGTTATTGTGATCATGTATGTATGTATGGATGGATGGATGGATGGATGGATGTGTATTTCTCTCCCTCTCCCTCTCTCTCTCATAGTAAAGAAATCAGTCTAGAGAAGAAATAAAGGAAAAGATTATGCATGTATATATGTCTCTCTCTCTCTCTCTCTCTCTCTCTCTCTCTCTCTCTCTCTCTCTCTCTCTCTCTCTCTCTCTCTCTAAGTCAGCCAACGCCCGTCTGAACGCTGATGACGTCATTCGCATCACGTTCAGTTTAGGCGTTCAATGATTCAATGTTCTCTCTCTCTCTCTCTCTCTCTCTCTCTCTCTCTCTCTCTCTCTCTCTCTCTCTCTCTCTCTCTCTCTCTCTCTCTCTCTCTCTCTCTCTCTCTCTCTCTCTCTCTCTCCTCCACACTCCTTTCACTGCTTTTCATTTTTTATTTTCGCTTCCATTATCGTCGTTCTTATATTTATGATCCGTCAGTTTTATTTTCTTTTTCCTCCTTACTCTCTCCTTTCGCTCGCTCCCTCTGTGTTTCTTGTCATTTTTTCTTCAATATTTTCTTAGGGTGAGGAGTTAAGCTAAAGGCACACCAAATCTTATATATAACAAAGGCCCGTAACACTCACCTTTATAAACTAAAAGAGGAAAATGCTGAAATGATTAATGTATTTAGGATCGAGAGCTATCTTGATACCTCCTCTACAGCGTTTAAATCGTAGGAAGAAGATAGTACAGAAAATGTGACGGAGATGAAAGATTACAGACGCTGGTTTACTCTTGCATTAGGAAGTTGGACAGTGTGGATATCCGTTATATAAAAGAAAGGCTCATAACATTCACCTTCCTTAAATGTAAAAGAGGAAAATGCTGAAAGAATTAATGGATTTAGGATTTACAGCTGTCGGCATACTCCCCTCTCTAAAGAGTTTAAATCGTATAGGAGATAGTACAGAAAATGTGACGGAGGTGAGAGATTGCAGACGCTGTTTAACTCTTGCATTAGGAAGCTGGACAGTACAGAATATGTGACGGAGACGAAAGATTGCAGATGCTGGTTAACTCTTGCATTAGGAAGCTGGACAGTACAGAATATGTGACGGAGACGAAAGATTGCAGACGCTGGTTAACTCTTGCATTTGGAAGCTGGACAGTACAGAATATGTGACGGAGACGAAAGATTGCAGATGCTGGTTAACTCTTGCATGAAAAAGCTGGACAGTATAGAAATGAGCGTACTCTTTTCTTTAACATTATTGCCACACAGTATACCAAATTATCGTCTATTGTGCTGCGATCAAAATTCCTCAATACAAACTTATCTTCATTTTTTACATACATTCACTTTGTTTATGCCATTATTCGTGTGATCCTCTATATTTCCTTGTCTATCTTGTTCGCTTACGACTCCTCATTTTCTATATTGAACATTAGCCCAAAACTGTATTCTGGGTAACCGTTTATTGTCCTCGCGATTAACGTTTCACACTACAATCCGTTCTCTACTTTCTTATTGCACAATGCACATATCCGTTGTCTGACCGTAAGGCGCGCGAAATGGGTAGCGTAGAATGTCTGGTACGTAACATGTTGTAATGCCGTTATTCTACATCGGACTATTACATCAGATAATTACATGCAGTTATTCCACGTTATCTATCAAGGCCCTACACGATGCATTTTTCCAACATTCTTCCTTTCTCCTGGTCTTGCACGATGGCCTACCTCTTTGACTTCCTCTTTTTTCAACACGAGTCATAAATTGTGTCCTACTAGTATAGATAATCTTAATAATCCCTTGATCTGAAAACCTCCCTGCAAATCTTCCTTCGTCTGTGTTTCCCATATTCTTCCCTTTCTCCATGTCTTGCACGATGGCCTACCTCTTTGACTTTCTCTTTCTTCAACACGAGTCAAATTGTGTCCTACTACTATATATAATCTTAAGTGTACCCTTGATCTCAAAACCTCTCGACAAATCTTCCTTCGTCGGTATTTCCTCCTGCCTACGACTTGAACACTTTCAGGAGGAGAGGATCGATACATATCTCCTCCATAATTGACCTCTCTTTTTTAGCCACTCTTTTAAACTCTCTTTTTTATAGGGGCAGTATTTAGCGTATCTTCAATTCTGTACTTTTCTTTTTTCTTTTTAACTTCTTCAATTCTCCACTTCTCTCTTTCTCTTCTTAACTTCTTCAATTCAACACTTTTCTCTTTCTCTTCTCAGCTTCTTCAATTCTGTACTTTTCTCTTTCTCTTCTCAACTTCTTCAATTCTGCACTTCTCTCTTTCTCTTCTTAACTTCGACTTCAGCTTTCTTCAACATTAGTCTCACTCTGCTTCCTAAGTCACCTATTCTTATATTCGTGATCTCAATTCCTCCCTGCAAATCCTTCTTCATTTTCACATCGTACATTTTTATTCTGTCTGATGCATATTCTCTTCTCTACTTCAGCTTCTCTCTCTCCATCTTATATCCCAAATTGTATGCTAAGTACCTTTTCTTATATTGTTGAGTCCATTTTCTCCTTACAAATTGTTCCTCATATTTTCTTCGTGCATTTATTTATATTTGATTTATTTATGCAGTTTTCTTTCATTCATTCTTTTTTTCTTATCATATATATTTTTATTTATTACTCATTATTAGCGGGATTTTCTCATCCATTCGATCGCTGGTTTACCTCTTTTTTTAACTTTCTCTTTCTTCATCATTATTCCCAAATTTTGTTCCAACTAATATTTTCTTTTACTTTTGATCCTAATTCTTATTTTTCTTCTCGTGTTCGATCACTGGCTAACCTCTTTTCAATCTTCTCTCCGACATTAATCCAAAATTCTGTTCCAACTAATATTTTCTTGTACTCTTGATTCTAATTTTTATTTTTCTCTCGTTCACCAATATTCCGTCCACTCGATCACTGGCTAACCTCTTTTTTAACTTTCTCTTCAACATTAATCCAAAATTCTGTTCCAACTAATATTTTCTTGTACTCTTGATTCTAATTCTTATTTTTCTCTGGTTCACCAAGATTCCGTCCATTCGATCACTGGCATACCTCTTTTCAACATGCTCTTCTTAATCCCGAATTCAGTTCCAACTAAAATTTTCTTCTACTCTTGATCCTGAGTCTTATTTTTTCTCTCGTCCATTCGATCGCTGTCTTATCTCTTTTCAACTTCTCTTCAACACAAATCCAAAATTCAGTTCCAACTAATATTTTCTTCCAACAAGCAGACACAGGGACAGTCCAGCTCGACGTACTTCTTTCTTATTTTAACGATTTATCTCATCATACTGTACCAGCCCCATGGGGAAAAAATCTCGGACTAGAATTTCTGTGCTAATTTGAAGGTAATTAAGTTATGGGGGGAGATGTAATTCGCCCCGACTCACTCCTGGGTACGGTACTCTTGATCCCAATTCTTATTTTTCTCTCGTTCACCAAGATTTTTCTCTCGTTCACCTTCATTCCGTCCTCGGCATCTCTCTAAACAGTAACCACTTTTTGCGCGGGAGTAATAACTGTAATTACTTCACACGTGTTTTTCGTCCTGTCTTCATCAACCTTCAATTAGCTAATACTTAATGTTTGTTCAATATTTCTTCCCTTTTCATTATTTTCCTTGCTGACTTAATGTTATTTTTCACGTGTGCTCAATTTTCCTCTTTCTTCATTCACTTCTTTCTTCTTCTCTTTATATTGGTCGTGCTCGTTTGTCTCTCTCTCTCTCTCTCTCTCTCTCTCTCTCTCTCTCTCTCTCTCTCTCTCTCTCTCTCTCTTGCTGACCTCATTTATTACTTTTTCTTCTTGCTGATTTCATTTATTGTATTTCACGTTTGCCCAATCTTCCTCTTTTTCTCCCTCTCTCTCTTTCTTCCTCTCTTTCTATTGGTCTTCCTCGTTTGTCTCCGTCTCTCTCTTCCTGACCTCATTTATTTAATTTTCTTCTTGCCGACTTCATTTGTAATCTTTCACGTGTGCTCAATTTTCCTCTTTTTCTTCATTCATTTCTTTCTTCTTCTCTTTCTATTAGTCTTGCTCGTCTGTCTTCCTCTCTTGCTGACTTCATTTTGTTATTATTTTTTTCAACGTTTGCTCAATCTTTTTTTGGGTGGGTGGGGTGGGTGGGGGGGTGAGGGGGTAATCGCTCGTTGTTCATTAAAATTCCTCTGATCTTCTGAGTCAAGGTTTATGAGCTGTTGACTAAATCCGCCACAAAATTCACTTCATATATTTCTTCCTTGGTTATCTCGGCTCCATCCCCTCAGAATCCTCTCTTAAAACCGTGAATAAGTTATTTTTTGATGAGCTGCCGACTTTAAATTCAACCAAAAAACCTTCATTTCTTTTCGTTTATCTCTATCCCGCCTCCTAAAACATCGGCTACTTTTTTTATAGACTAAGTAATAACAGTAATTTTTCACCATCGCCCTCGTACTACATCCTAAATTAAGGTTTCATGAGCTGATGATTCTTATACCATCTCGTAAACCATCCTCCGTGCTGTTCTCATTTTCCTTCACCTCCTCTCTCCCTCTCTCTCTCAAAACAGTCACCACTTTTTAGCTGGGATTAATAACAGTAATCATCTCACTCATGCCTCTCCTCCTCGCTATATCGGGTCCCAATTAGTGTTATTACAGATTAGATAGAAAAGAACACGGCGAACTGTCACAGCCCTTCACGCCCTGACGCTTGCAGGAGATAATAATGAGCCCGTGTTATAAGAGGCCGGTGCTGAACGTGCTACCAAGGCCGAAAACTGAGTGCTCTCCTTATACACTCTCGCCCTTATGAGGTGTGTTCTTGGGGGCTAGTTTGAGTTCTTAATACATACAGGTAGATTAGAATGCAGGTATACAGGAGCTCTTGCCTCTTATGTAAAGGTTGTGATTTTGATAAAGGTTCTATGTGATGTTTTCTCCTCCTCTCTCTCTTCTTCCTTCCTCCTCCTTCCCTCCCTATTCACTTCTTCCTCCATTCCCAACCCCTTTCATTTTCCCTCCATCCTTCCATCTTCCTCCATCAGCCTCCCTCTCTTTCTCTACTTCTCCTCCCCTCTCTTTTCTACTTCCCTCCTCCTTCTCTCCCTTTTTTCCCTCCCTATCCCCCTCTTTCTCCTACATTCCCCTTCCATCTTCCTCCATTCACCTCCCTTTCTTTTCTCTACTTCCATCCTCTTCTTTTCCTTCTACTCTTCAATTTTTCCCTCTCGCTCTCTTCTCTACCTCCCTCCTTTCCTTTCCTTTCCCTCCCTTTTACATTTTTCTTCTGCAAGTATAATAAAGAGTTTCAAAGAGTTTCCTTCCTCCACTCGCCTCACCTCCTTATAAACAGATGGTCAAGACAGAGGTTTGGGTTCGTGTTAGTGCGAGAAAACATGTACGAGTATATATAAATTATGAATGTATGGCAACAGTGCAGCGAGACTTGGACCTGTAAACGAAGAAGAGAAGAAGAAGAAGAAGAAAAAGAAGAAGAAAGGAGAAGAAAGGAGAACGAGAAGAAGAAAAAGAAGAAAAAAAAGAAGAAGAGAACGAGAAGAAGAAAAAGAAGACGAAGAAGACAAGGACGAAGACGAAGAAAAGGAGAAAAAGAAGGAGAAGGAGAAGTCGAAGAAAAAGAAGAAGAAGAAGAAGAAGAACAACAACAACAAAAAAAAAAAAATATATATGGTAAGTCAAAGGTTTGGGTTCACATCGCTACAAAAAAAGTAAGAAAAATAAATAAATAAATAAAAGTTTCGTGTGTTACAGCAAGAATTCATGTAAACTAAGAAAGGATTTGGATATTGTTCCCTGACGATCCTAAAAAAAAAAAAAAAAAAATAGTATACCTGCGTGTGTTATTAGGTTATGTTATGCAGGTGATGGGCTCCTCCTCCTCCTCCTCCTCCTCCTCCTCTTCTTCCTCCTCCTTCTTCTGTCTCTCTCCTCCTGTTTCTGTTCCCTGATTCACCTTATCATATGGTGCTCCTCCTCCTCCTCCTCCTCCTCCTCTTCTTCCTCCTCCTCCTTCTGTCTCTCTCCTCCTGTTTCTGTTCCCTGATTCACCTTATCATATGGTGCTCCTTCTCCTCCTCCTTCTTCTTCTTCTTCTTCTTCTTCTTCTTCTTCTTCTTCTTCTTCTTCTTCTTCTTCTTCTTCTTCTTCTTCTTCTTCTTCTTCTTCTTCTTCTTCTCCTCCTCCTCCTCCTCCTCCTCCTAATCTCCCTTCCCACGCTCACTCCTCCCTATTACACGCTCCCTTATGCCATCCCTCGACACGCCATCTCCCTTTATTTTACCTCCCTTCTCTCTCTCTCTCTCTCTCTCTCTCTCTCTCTCTCTCTCTCTCTCTCTCTCATATTGCAGAGACCTTGGTGAAATGGATAGGTATTGCCATAACAGATTCTTCCCTCCTCCTTCCTCCTCCTCCTCCTCCTCCTCCTCCTCTAAGCATCGGGTGGTAATCTCAGGTAGAGGGGCCGCGGCAGGTGGCACGCGCGTCACCTGAGACACGGCGACAGGTGGGTGGCGAGGCTGTCCCAAGTCAGGCCAGGTGGTGTCGCGCCCAACCTCTTCTTATGCTATACCTTCCTTCCTCTACCCACCCTCTCACCTTCTCCTTATGCCAGCTTGTCCTCCTCCTCCTCTTCTTCTTCTTGCTCCTCTCTCTCCTCTGATTTCGCTAGCTTTGTCCTGTTTTCTCATCCTTTTCCTCTTCCTCCTTCTCCTCCTCTTCTTCTCTTCCTCTTCCTCCGTCTCCTACTCTGATTTCGATAGCTTTGTCCTGTTTCCTCATCCTTTTCCTCTTCCTCCTTCTCCTCCTCTTCTTCTCTTCCTCTTGCTCCTCTGATTTCGATAGCTTTGTCCTGTTTCCTCGTCCTCCTTTTCCTCTTCCTCCTTCTCCTCCTTCTTCCTTTTCCTCTTCCTCCTCCTCCTTCCTCCCCTCCTTCTTGCCTCCCTCTGCATATTCTATTTTCTTCCTTCTCCTTTTTTTTTGTTCCTGATGTTCTTGCGCTGTCTTCCCCGTATTTTTTTTTTTTTTTTTTTTTTTTTGCTGTTTCCTCATTCTTCGGCGTGATGTTTCTTCCTCCTCCTCCTCCTCTTTTACCCTTCTCTCTCTATGTATACCGGTTCCTTTTGTTCCTCTTCTTCTTCTTCTTCTTCTTCTTCTCCTTCTCCTCCTCCCACGAATGTCCTTTAGCAATTTTTCTCATTTTCATCATCGTCTTTTTCTTCCTCATTTCTCCTTCCTTCATGCACCTCCTACGTCCCTTCCTTCCTTCCTTCCTTCCTTCCTTCCTTCCTTCTCTGCTTGCTTCCTTCCTTCCCTCCATCTCCTTTACAAATAGTTCAACTCGTCCTACAAGTATTCTACTCCTCCTCCTCCTCCTCCTCCTCCTGCACAGGTAGAAACGCGTCAGTGATCACGTGGCCTCGCTGTCTCAGGGCTGTCTGCAGAGGAGGAGGAGGAGGAGGAGGAGGAGGAGGAGGAGGGAGAGTGGGGGGCAGGGTAAAAGAGGAAGGTTGAGGGGAAGAGAGAGGGGTGTGGAGGGAGGGAGGGAGGATGGGGAGGGGAGAGGGGGAGAGGGTGTGGAGGAGGGCAGGGAGGGAGAGAGGAGGGAAGACGGGGTGCCCTTGAAGACACGAAGGAAGGGGAGGAGGGAGGGAGGGAGGGAAGGAGAGAGGGAGGGAGGAGGAACAGGAGGTGGATGCAGGCTGGAAAAATACATAAGAGAGAGAGAGAGAGAGAGAGAGAGAGAGAGAGAGAGAGAGAGAGAGAGAGAGAGAGAGAGAGAGAGAGAGAGAGAGAGAGAGAGAGAATGCATATATAATCATCTTCAGCCAATACATATCCACAGCAAAACAAAGGCCTTTCCCAACGTCCTCCACCTCTGTCTGATGCTCGTATGTTCCAATGTGCAGCGGCAAATACTCTTAACTTAATATAATGGTCCTCTGTCCGTCCTGATTTCAACAATGCCTCGGCTGTCACTATGATTTGCCTGTCCGTATGTTATCAGTTCTACGCATGATATAACCTGCCCATGTCTACCCCTTTTCCTCAAGTCGTTAACATGTGTCTAACCTTTGTCTGTCTTAGTTTACCCATGACCTGCCCATGTCTATTCCTTTTCCTCAAGTCGTTAAAATGTGTCTAACCTTTGTCTGTCTTAACTTATACCCATGACCTGCCCAAGTTTATTCCTTTTCCTCAAGTCGTTCTGCCCAAGTCTATTCCTTTTCCTCAAGTCACCTGCCCAAGTTTATTCCTTTTCCTCAAGTCGTTAAAATGTGTCTAATCTTTGTCTGTCTTAGCTTACCCTTGACCTGCCCAAGTCTATTCCTTTTCCTCAAGTCACCTGCCCAAGTCTATTCCTTTTCCTCAAGTCACCTGCCCAAGTCTATTCCTTTTCCTCAAGTCGTTAAAATGTGTCCAATCTTTGTCTGTCTTAGCTTACCCTTGACCTGCCCAAGTCTATTCCTTTTCCTCAAGTCACCTGCCCAAGTCTATTCCTTTTCCTCAAGTCACCTGCCTAAATCTATTTATTTTTCTCAAGTCGTTAAAATATCTCCACCCTTTGTATGTCGTAGTTTACCCATGATGTCCGCTCCCTATACCCTCATGTCATACCCAGTATTTTCATATCTATTTACATTTGCACACTTCTTTTAGCTATCTCTAAATAATTTGTGTTGCGCTAAATCATTGAACCGCATGTTATGATCGGCAGAATACTTTGATTATACTTTTTCTCCAGGGAAGGGTAACGCGCCCCCAGACGTACGCTCCCTATTAGTTAGTTAGTTGATTTGGCAGATAGTTATTCACGATGTTACTGTTATTTCACGCACTCTATCGGCAGAATACTTTTATTCTACATTTTTCTCCAGGGAATAGTAACGCGCCCCCGGATGTACGTTCCCTATTAGTTAGTTAACGTGGCAGGTAGTTAATCACGATGTTGCTATCACTTCACGAACTATATCACTAAGATGGCGCCACTATAAACACTTGCCTGCGCCGTGACGGGGTGGGGGCGACTACCATCCAGGGCCCACAAAAAAGCCTACCGGAGCTAAAGGCGTACTCGTCTAAAAAAAAAAAAAAAAAATCCCATTACTCTCCTCCTGATGATGATGATGATGATGGTGATAGTGATATGCTTCCCTCGTACAGTGACTTCCGTGCGGCGTCTCGTATCTCCGTGTAATCTCCGTTATCTCGCGGAGCCTCACACGTACCCACAGTCTCGGCCGCAGATAAGAGTGATGTTAATCAATGACGGCTCCCTACTTACCCACCGCCTCCTCCTCCTCCTTCTCTTCCTCCTCCATCTCCTTCCCTACTCTTTGTCCTTACCCATTTCCCACCTCCTCTTCCTCCTTCTCCATTTCTTTCTCTTTCACTCCTTTTCCCTTTTATTGTTCATTTTCAATTTTTTTCTCCTCCTCTTCCTCCTCCTCCTATTCTTCCTCCTTACCTATTATTTTCCCTTAGTCCCAATTTCCAACCTCCTCCTTCTCCTCCTCTTATTCTTCCTCCTTCCTCTATTCTTTGCCCTTACTGCCTATTTTGAACCCCCTCCTCCTCCTCCTCCTCTTCCTCTCCTTCTTCCTCCTTCCCCCCCTCAGCCTCTTACCTCAGTTTCCCTCAGTGCCTATTTCCAATCTCCACTTCCTCTTCTCTTGTTCTTCCTCTTTCCCTTCTCTTTCTTCCCCATTCTTTGCCTTTACTGCTTATTCCCAACCTCCTCCTCCTCCTACCTCCACGCGGCGGCGGCATCAGAGGCAGATAAGCGGGCCTCCCTGGCAGCTAATATGTGGCGGCCTTATCACACCTTATCGCGGTCGAGAGAACAATGCCCTCACCGCCATGACGGCCGGCTACCGCTGTGTGTGTGTGTGTGTGTGTGTGTGTGTGTGTGTGTGTGTGTGTGTGTGTGTGTGTGTGTGTGTGTGTGAGAGAGAGAGAGAGAGAGAGAGAGAGAGAGAGAGAGAGAGAGAGAGAGAGAGAGAGAGAGTGTGTGTGTGTGTGTGTGTGTGTGTGTGTGTGTGTGTGTGTGTGAACGAAATAACCAGACAACACACACACACACACCCACACACACCCCCACACACACACACCCACACACACACACACACACACACACACACACACACACGCACATTTCCCTTACTCAAAAAAAAAAAAAAATTACATCCACACACCAAACATCAGATACAAAAATAATCTCACAAACACATTCGACAAAAACAAACACTAGGCCGATATTGGACGAGCCTGTGCATGTGGAGTGAGGGCGTGGCGGGCAGGCGGCGGAGGGGCGTGGGCGCGGGGCAAAGGGAAAGTGGCGAAGTGTGGATTGATAGTTTGAGTTGCATTATCTTGAGGGAATTTATTGATGCAAGGAGAAAAACATATCAAGGGAGGAGATCAGTGTCTTTCCCCACCTCCCCCCCACACAGTGACAACATAAAGATACAAATAAGATACAGAAAATAGCAGAAAGCTTGAGTTGCATTATCTTGAGGGAATTTATTGATGCAAGGAGAAAAACATATGAAGAGAGATCAGTGTCTTTGCCTTCCTTCTCCCTGCAGAGTGACAACATATAGATACAGATAAGATACAGAAAATAGGAGAAAGCTTGAGTTGCATTATCTTTGGAGAATTTATTGGTGTAAGGAGAAAATATATCAAGGGAGGAGATCAGTGTCTTTGCCCCTTTCCGGAGAGAGTGATAACATATACAGAAACAGAAAGAGATTGATATATTGATACAACTGACCTATACACCTAAGGAATGAGAGAAAGAAAAGGGATATTGTCAGCTTGTGAGTGTCTGGAAGAGATGGAGTGTTCGATTTGGTTAGAAACACAGACGCAGAAAAGAGATTGATATACTAACATAGCTCTAATGTATACAAGTAAGGAGTACCTGTTGATACAAAAGGAAAGAGATAAATAAAAGGGATATTGTCAGCTTGTGAGTGTCTGGAAGAAATGGAGTATTTGATTTGGTTAGAAACACAGACGCAGAAAAGAGATTGATATACGAACATACTCGCAGCTCTGACGTATACAAGTAAGGAATACCTGTTGATACAAAAGGAAAGAGATAAATAAAAGGTATATTGTCAGCTTGTGAGTGTCTGGAAGAACTGGAAAGTCTGGTCAAGTTAGATATATACACACACATAAAAGATTGATATACTACTACAGTTCTGGCCTATAAAAAGGAAGGAATAAAATAAATAAAAGAAATATTGTCAGCTTGTGGGTGTTTAAAAAGAAATGGAAGGCCTCGAAAGGTTAGATATACACAAAGAAAACGAGAGTGAAATATTACAACAGCTCTGAGTTACGACACGAATGGATAGCTGTTTATACAATGAGAGAAAGAGAAATAAGAGAGACTGAGGCAAGAGAAAATAGAACTGACATCATGAATATAAGAAAGACGATTATGAAAGCAGAAGTAAAGAGAGAAGGATAAATAAAAGGTGTTGGTAGCTTGTGAGTGTCTAGAAGAAGTGAAATATTTGATCAGGTTAGATTAGATAAGATTAGGTTACGTTAGGTTCATTAAAAACTGTGATTAAATAGAGAGAGAAGTGAGAAGGGAAGGGATAGACTTACAGGCAGAGAGAGATAGAGGGAGAGAAATTACCTGTGCATGAGAGTCGGAAAGAAGTGAAATGTTTGATCAGGTTAGATTAGATAAGATTAGGTTACGTTAGGCTGATTAAAAACTGTGATTAAATAGAGATAGAAGTGAGAAGGGAAGGGATAGAGACTTACAGGCAGAGAGAGATAGAGGAGAGGAAATACCTGTGCATGAGAGTCTGAAAGAAGTGAAATGTTTGATCAGGTTAGATAGGAAATACCTGTGCATGAGAGTGGAGGGAAGACACGGAGTGAGGGCGTGGAGAGACAGGGCGTGGGCAGGGCGCGGGCGTGGTTGTCTGGACTCCAAATATCGATCTTAATACTTTGTTTACCGTGATGTGAAGGTGACCACGTGGAGAGAGAGAGAGAGAGAGAGAGAGAGAGAGAGAGAGAGAGAGAGAGAGAGAGAGAGAGAGAGAGAGAGAGAGAGAGAGAGAGAGAGAGAGAGAGCAACACCCTCCCTCACCGCTGTAACCTTTGCCTCACTATTTATAAGACGCGACCAAAAAATAATAAGGTGGACTGAAAAATGCAAGACTGGCCACCCATTGTGTGTGTCACGGGGGGGAAATGACCTTCAGGGGGCGGGAAGGGGGTAGAGGAGGAGGAGGAGGAGGAGGAAGAAGAAGAAGAAGAACAAGAACAAGAGAAAGAAGAAGAAGAAGAAGAAGAAGGGGGAGGGGAAGAACAAAAAGAGAAGCAGAGTTAGACTGACCAAAGGAAAAAAAAAAGGAGGAGGAAAAGGAAGATAAACAGTAGGAGCAGAAGGAGCAGGGAGAGTAGGGTAATGAGTAATGCCCGGGGTTATATTATAAGTACACATATTTGACACGGCTTGCATAGGAGTTTCGGGCATTTCCAGGGGTAGTTTTATGATCCTAGTGGTAGTTCGATCCTTCTTCTGTACCATGAGCCTTAACCCGTCCGCTGCGATTGGCACGGATTTCGCCTTCACTGGTAGGCTAATAACATATGCTCCCAGGTCTTTCTGTGCCTCTGTGGTGGGTAGTGGAGTGTTTCCCATGTGGTATTGGCATGCTGGATTTCCCCTCCCAAGATGCATGACCTCACATTTTTCTTCACTAAATTGTAGCAGCCACTTTTTGTTCCACTCCTGTAGCTTGGTGATGTCTTCTTGTAGGAAATCCGCATCGAATGGCTAAAGAAACACTCATTAAAACCCGACAGATCTGCGTTTTGGCCTTTGGAAGAACTTGATGTTAGGCGAAAGCGTCTCCGAATGGTGCCCCAGCCTCGCAAGCACACGGCGGCAGTCACGGGCGGGCTGAGACGCGGTTTGCCCAGGGAAAACAAGGCGGGAGGCAGGCAAGTCGAGGGGGCGATGCTGCCATTGTGTGGAGATTATGCGGACAGCAGGGAATTTGAGGGAGATAAAAATAGAAATGATGATGGTGATGATGGTGATGCTGGTGATGATGATGATTTATAAGACGACTTTGGATGTGATAACTATAAAAATGATGATGATGATGATGATGATAATGAGGAGAGGAGGAGGAGGAGGGTGAAAGGTAAGAATATTGAGGCTGACTATGATATGAGATGACGGAAAATAATAAGAAAAAGAAAAGTGGTAGTAGTGGTAGTAGTAGTAGTAGTAGTAGTAGTAGTAGTAGTAGTAGTAGTAGTAGTAGTAGTAGTAGGAGGAGGAGGAGGAGGAGGAGCGGGAGGAGGAGGAAACTAAGTACAAAAGCGATTATATAAAACACAATGACAAACAAAACAGTAGGAAAATCATTAACAAAACACAAGCCCGCTATTCTTACAACACCACCACCACCACCACCACAGCCACATACACCCCTATCCCCCCCTTATCCTCCTCCCTCCACCATCCTCACCACCAATACCACCTCTTCCCCTCTCCCTCATCCCCCCTAAGCCCCCCCCAGGTAATATGTCCACGTGGAGGCTGGGGTCGTTAATGCAGGGCAGGGCAGCGTTCCGGCAGGTAAATGTTGAGCGGTTAATTAATAAGCAGAGTTCCTCCTCACCTGAGCCTTCTCTCTCTCTCTCTCTCTCTCTCTCTCTCTCTCTCTCTCTCTCTCTCTCTCTCTCTCTCTCTCTCTCATCCTTGTCGTCTACTGTTCCTCTCCTTTATCTTCCTTTTCCCTGTCTTCCTCCTTTCTTCTGCTGCTCCCACATTCATCATTTATTCAGTACATTTTCCAAGGACTCACAAGTTTCTCATCGCTTTCTTCACCGTCATTCAATTCACCCTCCTCCTCCTCCTCCTCCTTCTGTGGGTGGACAAGCGAAGGGGAAGGCCAGGAAAAGGAGGACGTTTGGGTGAGAAGGTAATTGTGAGAGACTCGCACACACACACTCCCTCATAATTTGACCGAAAAGGAAATGGTGCAAAAAAAGATAGAAGGAGGAGTAGGAGGAGGAGGAGGAGGAAAAGTAGATGGAGGAGGAAAATGAAACTGAAATAGCATGAGTGAGAGGAGAAGAAAATTTTTGGAGAATGAAGAGGGGAAAAAGGAGGAGTATGAGGAAGCGGAGAAGTAAGAGGAGGAGGAAGAGGAGGAGGAAGAGGAAGAAGAAGAGGAAGAGGAGGAAGAAAAGAAAAGGAGGAAAAAAAAGATCATGACCACGAGGAGGACAAGAAAGAGAAAGAACAAAGCAGTAGGAAGAGGAAGAGGAGGAAGAAGAGGAAGAGGAGGAAGAAAAGAAAAGGAGGAGGAAGAAAAAGAGGATCATAACTACGAGAACAAGAAAGAGAAGGAGCAAAGCAGTAGGAAGAGGAAGAAGAGGAGGAAGAAGAAGAGGAAGAGGGGGAAGAAAAGAAAAGGAGGAAAGCAGTAGGAGGAGGAAGAGGAAGAAGAAGAAGAGGAAGAGGAGGAGGAAAGGATATCTCAGTTGGCTTCATCTCCGCGGCGTGAGTTGTAAGTGCGGTGCGGATGTATCATTTTGTCATAATTATGCAAGTCACCCATTCATTATGCGAGCACGTGATGCCAGTGATTATGAGGAAGAGGGGGAGGGAAGGGAGCGGAGGGAAGAGGAGGGAAGGGGAGGGGAAGGGGAGGACTAAATGGAGGGTGCCTTTACTAGGATGCTAATAGGAGGAGGAGGAGGAGGAGGAGGAGGAGGAGGAGGAGGAGGAAGAAAAGGAGGCACACACACACACACACACACACACACACACACACACACACACACATCATCATCTACTTGTACATCTTGACAAACTGAGGACTTACATGCATGCGTCCACTCCCCGGCCACACACACACACACACACACACACACACTCCCACCCATACGTTCACAAAATCACATCCCAAAACCACTCAAGAACATAAGAGCATAAGGAGTCTACAAGAGGGTAGTCGCATGCAAGGAGAAACTATTGTAAACCTAACCTAACCTATCCCATCCTTTGGCACCCGTTGTATTGGGACTCACCACAGGACTGCCAAGCCTCTGCCGCTCATCCACCCCCCTATTAGTAAGCCAAGACTTTTTTTGTTGTTGTTGTTTTTCTACAGCAGAGGAGTCAGTTCAAGGGCATAAAAAAAGGTATCAAATATGAAGAAAAAAAAATCCCGCTACTCACTGCTCCTATAAAGAGTTAGAATGGCCGAATGATAGGTCAATTTCGGGAGGAGAGGTGTTCTGATACCCTCCTCTTGAAAGAGTTCAAGTCGTAGGCAGGAGGAAATACAGATGAAGGAAGATAGTTTGTCTCTATAGAATCTGAATTAACCAACTTATATTCACTGCTACGAGACAACCATTCAGCTTTACAGGAAAAGAAGTACAGACGGTAAAGATTGGTTGAATTATCCCCCGTTATCTTTCATCATCTCCTTCCCTTCCTTCTTTTTTATATCACCAATGAGGAAAAAAACGTATAAGCTAAAAATAGATTAGATTGTTGCACATTGATCTGTCTCTTCCTCCTCCTCCTCCTCCTCCTCCTCCTCCTTGTCATTCTTCTTCCCCTTCCTTCTTCTTTATATCACCAATGAGTATAAAAAAAAAAGCTAAATATAGATTAAACTATTACACAATGATCTTTCTCTTCCTCCTCCTCCTCCTCCTTGTCATTCTTCTTCCGTCACAACCATAAACGAGCAACCATTCTGTCCTTCTCTTCCAATTACTTATCCTCCTCCTTCCCGAACCGAGTAATCCACCTCTGAAACAACTTTCGTATATAAATAAATATCGCGATTACTATCAACTCCTCTATAATATCGTACTGACCGTTACTTTGCTGCGACAGGAGTGAACTGAACGTTTTTGAGCATACGTTCGTTAAGATCACCACTGTTTTGAAGGCCGTTTATGTGCCTGACGAATATATCAAATCGTTAAAGTTAAAGGCGGCCTCGTTATAAGTGAACAGGACTTTCGTTGTCTGTTGTTGTGTGTTGTTCTTGTTCTTGCTCATGTTCTTTTTCTTCTTGTTCTTTTTTCTTTTGTTATTGTTCTTGTTCTTGATGTTATTCTTTTTTTCTTGTTTTCTCCTTTTTTTCTTCTTCGTCTTCTTTTTCTTTTTCTTCTGCTCCTTCTTCTTCATCATCATCATCATCATCTTCCTTCTCTTCCACCTCCTTCACCTCCATCTCCTCCATCTCCTCCATCTCCCCACCAAACACAGGAAGCGAGGTACACCCCCCCTCCCCCTAACCACCCCCACCCCTACCCATCCCCCTCCCTTGTATAATAGCTCTACATCAAGACAATAAAAAAAGTCCAACCAATCGGAGTCTTCCTGGGCAGCGCCGTCACCGTGACCCCGCCGGCGTGACCTTGGAGCGCGCGGTAACCCGGTGACCTTGGCGGGGAGGAAGCACACCTGTCTTGCTGGCTGCGCGGCGTATCATTAGCGCTCTCGCCTGGCGCCTCGCTAAGCACTGGCGGCCGGCATCTGCAGCGGCGGCGCCTCAACAGCGCTAAAAACAAGGCGAGTTACCCCCCTGCAAGACTTGGTTGTTGTTGTTGTTGTTGATGATGATGTTGATGTTGTTGATGTTGATGTTGTTGATGTTGCTGTTGTTGTTGTTGTTGTTGTTGATATTGCTGTTATGTTTGTTTTTGTTATTATTATTATTATTATTATTATTATTATTATTATGACTTACTTCAACATACGGAACGTGGTATTACTATTATTATTACTGTTGTTGTTGCTGTTATGGTTTTAATATTTTCATTATTATTATTATTATTATTATTATTATTATTATTATTATTATTATTATTATTATTATTGTTTATTCTCGTTATTATCTGGCGCCTAAGTCATCAATCTTTGTCAGCATTAGTTTTTATCTTGTCTCTTAATCTTTAATATAATGGGCGAGTTACCCCCAAGACTATATTATTATCAATCATTGTTACTAGTACTATTATTACTATCCTCATTACTATTCTTCCCGTTATTCTGTGGCGCTTTACGTATTCATCCATCATCGTCATCATCAGCCTTATCTAACCTTTAATCTTACGTCAACATCCTTTAAAAAACAAGATCTGACGGCTTCCATGAACTCTGAATAAATAAATAAAACATAATAAATTACTCCCAAAACAAGTAACAACAATACCAACAACGGTAAGAACATGTAACTCGGTCATTATCTTCATCTCCGTCACTTATCTCCCTCCAGCATCATCACGACGGAAGGAAATTAACATAACAGCTAAACCCTTACACTGGAGTCTCTTACATCTTGCTATAATAATGGACTGAATGAATACATGTTTTTCTAAGGACAGGATCCGCGTTAAGTCCTGTAAGCTATTCGTGTAAGACTGCGGACCCCTTGTGTTCTTATGTTCTTATGTAAATCACTTGAGCTGTCACCTCGCGGCCACCTGTTCTGTTTCCGGAGGCTTTTGCTGCGTGCTAAAATAATCCTGTCCTGTTTACTACCTGTTTTTGTTGTTGTTGTTCTCTTGCGGCAGTATCCACGTGAACCAGTTTGAAGAAAATATAACCAGTTTCAGCAACCTTACAACATACATCAGTTTTTCTTTTCCTCGATTCAGCCACAACCAGCAAGACAATAGTTACTCTCATCACAGGGCGACAGTATCCACGTGAACCAGTTTGAGATATCCACACAAAAAGGCGACTTGTTTCAGCTGCGCTACAACATACATCTGTTTTTCTTTTCCTTCATTCAGTCACAACCAGCGATATATTAAGCTACTCTCATCATAGTGGCGATAGTATCCACGTGAACCAGTTTGAGATATACACACAAAAAGGCGACTTGTTTCAGCTGCCTTACAACATAGCCAGTTTTCTTTTATTTCCTTCAATCAGCTACACCTTCCGAAGATAATTGTTACTCTCATCATAGTTTTCCTCAATGGCGACAGTATCCACGTGAACCAGTTTGAGATATCCACTAAGGAAGACATAACTAGTATCAGCTGCCTAATCAAATACATCTGTTCATTTTTTTCTGCGTCAGTTACAAGATAATATACGCGGTTACTCTCCTCATCAGTTTCTTTGTACCAGGAATACGCACAAAAAACAGTGAAAGACATACGCACAAGAAGATTTAAACGCTTTCATCTCTTCCCCCCTATACATTTTTTTTAGTCAGTTTCAGCTGCCTTATCAAATACATCTGTTCTTTTTTCCCTGCGTCAGTAAGAAGCTAATATACGTGGTCACTCTCCTCATCAGTTTCTTTGTGGCAGGAATACGCACAAGAACCAGAGAAAAAACACATACGCACAAGAACCGGAGTAAAATGCACAAAAAGATATGTTTCACCTCCCTCCCCATATACATCTGTTCTTTTAGAGTCAGTTACGAGCTAAATTAAAAGTTACTCTCAGCATCTGCTTTCTCCGTGGCGATAATGTCCACGAAAACTAGTGTAAGATAGTCACACAATAAGATATCATTTGTTTCAGCTGCCTCGCATCGCCCATTTTTTTTTCTCAGAGTCATTTACAACGTGATATGATAATGAAGTTACTCTCGTCATTTGCTTTCTTGTGGAGGCAGAGGCTGGTATTATAAGACTTTCGCTCCTCACTTCAACTATTTCTAAAGGTCAAATAAGGGATCAATCGACTTCTAATGAGTGTTTTTTTAGGTTTATGATACGAAAGGGTCAAACTATCACCAGGGTCAGGAAACTACCCCTGGAAATGCCCCAAACTCCCACGAAAGCTTTGTCAAATACGTGAACCTGGCCGATGTAATGTTTTAAAATACGACCCAGAATATATGCGGACCAGTGTAAGATATCCACATAAGAAGACAGCTTGATTCAGCCTCCTCTTATTGCCTATTTCTAATTCCTGCGTCATTTACAACAATATAATAGTTACCCTCATCATCGACGTCTTAACGGTTATATTGGCTCTCTTGGCTTTCTTGTGGGGGCAGAATCTAGGCGGACCAGTGTAAGATATCCACATAAGAAGACAGTTTGTTTCAGCCTCCTCCCATTGCCCATTTCTGCGTCATTTACAACAACCCAAGATAAATTAGTTACCCTCATCATCGACTTCTTAAGGGTTATATCCAAGACAAGCAGTGTAATTGATCTCTCTTTTTGGGCACTATTCAGGAGCAGTAAGTAGCGGGCTTGTTTTTTTTGTTTTTTTTTTTTACGCCCTTGCGCTGTCTCCTCTGCTGTAAAAAAAATGGCCTCTCTCTCTTGTTTTCTCTTGCAGGAGCAGGGTTTACGAGGCTTCTTTTCTTGCTGTTTTTGTATTTTCCCGTCGGGCTGCCTCCCATGCTATATAAAAAGCTATCATATGCCTCAGTAGCATCTCAACATCTTTCTAATCTGTTCCTGGAGGCAATTACTGCGTACGAGGAGAATATTACAGTCCGCTCACCATCTGCTGTTTTTATGCGACAATATCCAGGTGCAGCGGCATAAGATATCTGTACGAAAGGTGCAATTTACTTCACCTGGCTCACCATATCCACCTGCTCTGTTTTTCTGGACGCTTACACACGCTAGAATAATACAAAGTTCCTCTCTTCTTCCTTTCCTTTCTCTTACCCAATACTATAGTACAAGGATGATAGCTAGAAATTCACCATATCAACCTTCTCTCTTTTTCTGGACGCTTACAACGCGCTAGAATAATACAGTTCCTCTCTTCTTCCTTTCCTTTCTCTTACCCAATACTATAATACAAGGATGATAGCTAGAAATTCACCATATCCACCTTCTCTCTTTTTCTGGACGCTTACAACACGCTAGAATAATACAGTTCCTCTCTTCTTCCTTTCCTTTCTCTTACCCAATACTATAATACAAGGATGATAGCTAGAAATTCACCATTTCAACCTTCTCTCTTTTTCTGGACGCTTACAACACGCTAGAATAATACAAAGTTCCTCTCTTCTTCCTTTCCTTTCTCTTCACCACACCCAATACTATAATACAAGGATGATAGCTAGAAATTCACCATATCAACCTGCTCTCTTTTTCTGGACGCTTACAACACGCTAGAATAATACAAACTTCCTCTCTTCTTCCTTTCCTTTCTCTTCACCATACCCTTTTACGCAATACTTTAATACAAGAATGAAAGGTTGCAATTCATACTTCACCTGACTCGACATATCCACCTCCTCTCTTTTTCTTGACGCTTGCAACGCGCTAGAATGATGCAAAGTTCCTCTCTTCTTCCTTTCCTTTTCCTTCACCACCCCCTTCAAACAACACTATAATACAAGGGTGATAATAGGTTGCAGTTTACTTCACCTGCCTCACCATATGTACCTGCTCTCTTTTTCTGGGACAAATTACAACGCACGAAAATAACACGAACTTCCTCTCTTCTTCAATCATTACATTCCCTTTCTCTTCACTACACTCTTCACACAACAAGTCATAATACAAAGACGTTACTAAATAAAAAGATGTCTATAAAAGCGATGAGGTTAAGGAGACATACAGAAAAACAAAGGCATACTGCAATGGTTACAAAATACAACCCACAAGTCACACACACACACACACACACACACACACACACACACACACCACGTACGACACAACAGCAACGCGTTTCCTGATACAGAAAAAAATTATCAATGAAGTAACAAACACTGAAGAAGAAAAAAAACATTACTGCAACAAATAAATCATACTAAAAATAAAAAAAAATAAAACGCCTATAAAAAAAAAAACAATGAAGACGCTATAAAACACTCTGAATGACGATGCAAAACCACATTACTGCACACACACAAAAAAAACAATAACAAGAGCAAGGAAGTTTAAAGAGACGCAGAAAAATAATAAGAGGAAAAATAAGTTGAAGGGAAAAAAAAAGAAAAAAGAAAAAGAAAAAGTAGAAGAAGAAAAAGAGGAAGAGGAAGGAAAACACAAGATAATAACTGCTTTAACATGTCAATTACACTGTTAGGAGGCGAGATATTTATAGCACACACACACACACACACACACACACACACACACACACCACTAATACATCATGGGGTTTATGGGTGTGTTCATGAGCGCGGCGGCCGTGGACTCGTCACGTTGGTCCGTGTGGGTCTCGGAGCGCCCTCAGCGTCGCGACTTCCTGCTGGAGGCGATCACAGGGGGGCGAAGGGGGAGCTGGGGGCAAGGAGGAGTTGAAGGGGGCGGAAGGGGGTGACTGAGGCATGGGTTGAGGGGGCGGGGGAGGAGCTGAAGGGCGTGTTTCTTGGGGTGAGGGGGTGGGGGGCGTAGGTGGAAGGTGAAAGGGGAATTGAGGAAGGGACTGATGGGGTGGGAGGATGGTGGCTGAGAGGGAGCTGAAGGGGGCAGGTGGGGAATTTGGGGAAGGTCGACGAGCCGTGTGTGTGTGCGTGTGTGTGTAGGTGGGTGGGTGGGTGGGTGTCTGTGTGGGAACCTCCGTGTTTTGCCCCCCGCTTGGCCTCGCCCGTGGTGGTGTTCCTGGGCGCGGCGGGCGACAGGTGGACAGCGACAGGCGGCTCCCGACGGCCTGATCAGTACAACACGATCCGGTTCATTAAAGGCGTTGTCTTTGGGGAGAACGCGGCAAAAACAGGACTTGCCGCGAACCTTGACCACGCGAGGACTCGTTAAAGAGGCAGTAATAGAACATTAAGACCATTAACTGAACGGAACACTTACAAAACATCGATTAACTTAATGCAGAAAAAAATAACAGAGGGGGTAACAAGTGAACAGAGACAACGCTTCCCAAAACATTGTAGGTAAAAATATTAAAAGAAGGAGAAATGTAGAAAATGAGAGAAATGTTAAGACTAAATACGAACAGAGATAAATGCACTGATCCCAACACTTCCCAAAACATTGAAAGTAAAAATATTAAAAGAAGGAGAAATGTAGAAAATGAGAGAAATGTTAAGACTAAATACGAATAAAGATAAGTAATGCACTGATCCCAACACTTCCCAAAACAATGAAAGTAAAAATATATAAACGAAGGAGAAATCTAGAAAATGAGAGAAATGTTAAGACTGAATACGAAGGATATGTCAGTGCAAAGCAGGAACGAAAAGCAATAAGATAAGTCAATAGATAAGGGCCGCATCGCTTTCAAAATATCGTAAACTAAACATGGAAGTGATGAAGGAAAATAAATATCCCCAAAAAGACGAATATTGTAAAAACGAAAAATAACAACGAGATAAACGCCAAGAAGCAGAGAACGGAGAGCAGGTGTTACGTTACGACACTGAGGAAACGAAGGAAAATACAGGGCGGCTAAAAATACTGAGAAAAAATAAACGCGTGATAGGAAAAGTCGAGCATAAAAGAGAAAAATAAACTGTGAAAATGTTAATAAGGAAAAGGTCTCGGTAGGAAAGTGAACTGAACTAAGCAATGAGATTATGCGTGGAGAACACAACTGAGGGAAGCAGAAAAGGCGCAGAAAATGAAATACGTTTTAAACAATGTGAAACTCTTAGTGCAGAAGAATGAATAGCTAAACAGAACAGAGATGGGGAAAGGACGCATTATTTTTATTATTAGTATTATTAGTATTAGTATTAGTAGTAGGAGTAGTAATGGTAGCAGTAGTAGTAGTAGTAGTAGTAGTAGTAGTAGTAGTAGTAGTAGTAGTAGTAGTAGTATATATCAGTAGTAGTAGTGAACTTTATGAAACTGTAAGGGTTAAAAATTCTACATGGGTAAAAATGAGAGAAAAAAAGTCGATAAAGAAACATAGGAAGTGTAAAGGCAAGAAAATTAATTAATATGAAACAAGGAGAGGAGAAAAAAAAAACTTACAACTTACTTTACTGAATTGACAGTGCCAAAAAATATAAACAAATAAAAGAATAGAAAACAAAATAAGAGAACGAGGAAAACGAAAATGCAAAACAAGAATAAATATGCAGATGTGAAAACGGTGACAGTAAAATAAAACAAGACATTCATTTCAACCAAAAAAGCAAAGGAATAGATAATAAAATGGAAGAACAGGGAGACACACAAACATAAAATACAAATATATATAAAAAAATAATAGTTAAAAGAAAACGGAGGAGGAAGATGGGACGGAATTTACCAACGGCACAAAAGACTTAAACATGAACAAACACACAAAAAAACAATACATGCACAACTGTAAGAAAATAAGGGAAGGAAAAGATTAAAAAGGGAAGAACAGGGAGACACACCAACATAAAATACAAATACATAAAAAAATTAATAGTTAAAAGAAAACGAAGGAGGAGGAAGATGGGAGGGAGTTCACCAACGGCACAAAAGACTTAATCATGAACAAACACACACAAAAACAATACATGCACAACTATAAGAAAATAAGGGAAGGAAAAGATTAAAAAGGGAAGAACAGGGAGACATACCAACATAAAATACAAATATATATATAAAAAAAAATAATAGTTAAAAGAAAACGAAGGAGGAGGAAGATGGGAGGGAATTTACCAACGGCACAAAAGACTTAAACATGAACAAACACATACAAAAACAATACATGCACAACTATAAGAAAATAAGGGAAGGAAAAGATTAAAAAGGAGAGAACAGGGACAGACACACCAACACAAAACGAATATAAAAAAACAATTAAAAGAAAACGAAAGAGGAGCAAGGATAGACCACCAACAACACCTAAGAACAGGGACGCAAAAAATACATCAACAACCATGCAAAGAAAAAAATATCCGATACAACTATTCAAAAGATAAATAAAGGAACAAATATACCCCTCAGTAGTACAGCAGAGAAGGGAAGATTATACGGGAAAGGTTACATGTTGTTTACCGAGGGGAGGCAGGTCGGGGCGGGCAATTACCAGGTGAGTCGAGGAGCCGTGATGCGTAAAACGGGAATGAAACAGGCGTCAGGCGCGGCGGCAGGCAAGGGCTCACTTAGACGCATTAGCCTGTCCGCCGCGCCCTATAAATCACGGAGGCGAACGATACTAGTGAGGGTATTGAAGTATTGGTCTCTCTCTCTCTCTCTCTCTCTCTCTCTCTCTCTCTCTCTCTCACGCACACGCACACAAAGAAAAATATAAAAATAGAAATTGATACGAATTGGAGGAGGAGGAGGAGGAGGAGGAGAAGGACGAGGAGGCTTTTATGAATGAATCGTGGGTCGTCGCAACACCTCAAGGGACGAAGGTCAAAAAAATCTTATTTCTTCCTGTTGAGTTTCTCTTCAGTTTTTTTTTTTTTTTTCATTATATTCTCTCTCTCTCTCTCTCTCTCTCTCTCTCTCTCGTGGTCATTTGAGAGTGATTAAAACTAGTGGTCGCTTCCTCTATCAGTGCTCCTCCTCCTCCTCCTCCTCCTTTTTTTTTCTGGCGTGTGTGTTATCCATTACACGACGGAATACGTGTCATCTCCTCCTCCTCCTCCTCCTCCTCCTCCTCCTCCTCTTAATGTAGTAGTCTTGTTCTGATAGTTTTTGGAGACACAGAGAGAGAGAGAGAAAGAGAGAATCTAATGAAAAAGAAATATGTGGGAGATAACGGCGTGTGTGTGTGTGTGTGTGTGTGTGTGTGTGTGTGTGTGTGTGTGTGTGTGTGTGTGTGTGTGTGTGTGTGTGTGTGTCCCCCTTCCCCCTTTTCTTTCTCTTCTTCCTCCACCTCCTCCTCCTCCTGCATTCCTCCCCCTCTCCTTCTGTTTCTCTTTTCACCTTCTCACTCTCCTTCCCTCCCCTTCCTTTCATACCTTATCTACGAGAAAGAGAGGAAGGAAAGAGGAAGGGAAGGAGGAGAGTTAGCGTGAGGAGGCTGGGGAGGTAGAGGCCGCCAAGCACCTCACTCTGATAAAGGACCAGCCCCTCACCGAAGACAAACATGCACTCACCCAGCAAGTCAGGTATTAATAATTATCGAGTATCATTATTAATCACAGTTCATTCCCTATTATGTGCACTTCTTTTGTATTATCCGGCTTTTATTCATATGCCGCTGGTCGAAATTAAAGTTTTCTTATTAATATTATTTTAGGCCCCCGGTAAACTGTAGTAACATCTAACAAGCCTACACAAGACATCTATCTATCTTCTATTGATTCTATTCCTTTGCATTATACCTGCTCTACTACCAACACCATGAAATAACAACGAACACCAATAGAGAAGAAATAGGAGACTTGAATCCTCCTCCACCTCCCCCTCCTTCACCACCAGCGCCACCACCACCACACCCTCGCCTCGTGCACTAAGTAGGATCCAACACCATGCCAGGCGTCAGGAGTGAAGGTTCGGATCCTCCTCCTCGTGGCGAACCCTCAATAAGGAGGGACAAATGAGCGAGGATGTCTGGGCGCCTTTTTTTGGAGGCCCGCGATGGTCTTATCAACACCACGCCGCCATAAGTCCATGTCAGAAGAGGGGGGGAGGGGAGGAAGGGAGTGGGGAGGGAGGGAGTGTGGAGGTGAGGAAGGGAGTAGGGGAGTGTTTGGATGTTGTGATGGGGGGGAAGGGGGAGAGGGAAAGAGAGGGGGGAAGCGAGAAGATAGGCAGGGAGGGTGTGTGGGGAGGTAGGATAGGCAGGGAAGAGAAGGTAGGCATAATGTGGGGAGGAAGGAGAGGAAGGGACATGTTGGGTACAGAGGGATGGGGAGGGAGGGAGAGAGGAAGGAACCGTGGAGTGAAGAGGGGTAGAAAGGAAGGGGAGGAAGGGAGTGTGGATTAGGAAGGGGAGAAGAGGGTGCAGGGAGGAGGGGTGAGGAATGGAGAGAAGGGACATGTTGGGTACAGAGGGAGAGGGGAGGAAGGGAGAAGGAAGCAAGATGATACGAAGGAAAGGAAGGGAAGGGAAGGAGTGTTGAAATGTGAAGGAAAGTGAAAATGTGAGTTAAGAGGAGGTACTCAAGGAAGAAAAAAAAAATAAACAGTGCGGGAAATACAATAGAGGGAGAGAAAGATAAGCAAAAGGAGTAAATAATAGGAGAAGGAGGAGGAGGAGGAGGAGGAGGAGGAGAGATAAGCTACGAAAAGGAGATGATAAGAAAAGAGGAGAGTGAGAAGAGGAAAGAATACATATAAAGGAGGTAGAAGGAGGAGGAGGAGGAGGAGGAGGAGAGATAACCTACGAAAAGGATAGGATAAGAAAAGAGGAAAAGAGGAAAGAATACATAAAAAGGAGGTAGAAGGAGGTGGTGGAGGAGGAGGAGGAGGAGGAAGAGAAGGAGGAAGAGGAAGAGGAGGAGGAGGAGGAGGAGGACAAAGAAAAGCAAGATTGAAAACGCTTAAGTGAAAAATGAAGTTACGAAAGTCAATCAATAGTGCAAATCAATTACCACATCCTCTCTCTCTCTCTCTCTCTCTCTCTCTCTCTCTCTCCCCCGTGACGTCACAGGGTCAAGAGGCTGGCAGTTCAAGGTATTTCGTCGCTCGGACAAAGGAAATGAGTGAAAAAATTACCCCTGAAAAATGTGCTGAGTGTTGTGTGTGTGTGTGTGTGTGTGTGTGTGTGTGTGTGTGTGTGTGTGGACTACCCCTTACATTATATCTCCCACCATCATCACCATCACCACCTTCACCACCATCTTCACCACCACCACGACAACTACAACCATCGACATCACTACCACTACCACCAACAACTATACATTCATCACCATTACAACCATCACCACCACCATCACCCCCACCACCACCATCACCACCACCACCACCACAATCAAGCCGAACCCACGCAGACATAGTAACCCAATATTTAGTTGTGGTGGTGGTGGGGGGGAGGGGGGGGGACAGAGAGAGAGAGAGAGAGAGAGAGAGAGAGAGAGAGAGAGAGAGAGAGGGGGGGAATGAATAAAAAGCAATGTGGTGTGGATTAAGTGAGTGAGGGAGGAATGAGTAAGAAGGGAAGAAAAGGGAATGAGAGAGGGAATAAGGGAATAAGGGAATAAGGGAAGAATAAGGGAATAAGAAGAGGGAAGAAGAATAAGGGAAGAAGAGGGAAGAGGGAAGAGAGAGGGAATAAGGATAAGGGAAGAAAAGGGAAGGAGAGAGGGAATTAGAAGAGGAGAGAGAATAAAGGATTGAAAGAGAGGAAGGGATGGAATGGGTAGGAGAAAAAGACGAACTGGGTGATAAAAAGAGAAAATAGGAAGGAGAGTGATGAAAGAAGGTAGAAGAACTGACGTAGAGAAAGAAGGAGATGAGAGAGAATATGGAAAGAAGGAGAGAGATGGAGAGATGAAGAAGAAGGGAGGATGACAAAGGGGAAGAAGGAATGAAAGAGGGGAAAAAGAGGGGATAGGAGAAGCAAATAAAGAGAAGAGGAGGAGAAAGGGAGACAGTTGAAGGGGAATAGAAGAGAGGAAGGAAGAGAAAGGGGATAAGGGAGCCTGATGATGAGAGGAAGAGAATGGGAATAGTAGTAGTAGTAGTAGTAGTAGTAGTAGTAGTAGTAGTAGTAGTAGTAGTAGTAGTAGTAGTAGTGGTGGTGGTGGTGGTGGTTGTGGTGGTAAGCCTACGCGGTGGTGACGGCGGCGGCGGCGGTAACAGAAGCCCTCCAGGAAGCCTCACAAAACGCAGGTGAAGACTCCCGCAGGACACCCGATCTCCCTCATTAAATGCCTTCTAATGATTATTGGCCGTGACGGATGCTTTCTCTCTCTCTCTCTCTCTCTCTCTCTCTCTCTATCTATCTATCTACTTCCATAACGCCTCACTATCACTCATCATTACCCAGAACTCATTATCGTCATCATCATAAAGAACGAGAGTAATAATAACCGGATGCGTCCCTTGATGGCTCCATAACTTAATAAATTACTCCCATTGACAAGTTAATAAGGAGCAAGATGAACAGCATTAAATTTACACGCCGATAGAAGACTCGTATAAACACAATCGGTGGCTAATTGAAGTTATGAGAGAGAGAGAGAGAGAGAGAGAGAGAGAGAGAGAGAGAGAGAGAGAGAGAGAGAGAGAGAGAGAGAGAGAGAGAGAGAAGAAATAAAGAACTAAAGAAATATAATATAAACAGACAAATAAAACAAAAAAGACAAAGAGAGGAAGGAAGAAATAATTAAAGAAAGAAAGGCTAAAGAAATGGATGAGAGAGAGAGAGAGAGAGAGAGAGAGAGAGAGAGAGAGAGAGAGAGAGAGAGAGAGAGAGAGAGAGAGAGAGAGAGAGAGAGAGAGAGAGAGAGAGAGAGAGACGCTAACAAGTTAATATCTAGTCTATAACACGGAGACCAAAGCAGAACAGAGTAATCGAGATGATGAGGAAAGAGGCATAAGGGAGGGAGGAAAGGGGGCAAAGGAGGAGGAGGAGGAGGAGGAGGAGGAGGAGGAGGAGGAGAGGCGCAGTACCCAGGCCGCCGAAACACGACCCCGCGCGTCTAATGTTCGGGAAAAATTAAATTATGATATTTTCCCGAAGCCGCCGAGGACAGGTAGGCACGGAGGGCGGCAGGTGAGGCGCAGGTGTGGGGAGGGCGATCATAGCCACGACGGACCGCGTGCAGCTGCGCCACTACTGCTACTACTACTACTACTACTACTACTACTACTACTACTACTACTACCACCATTACTACTACTACTACTACGACTACTGCTATGCTTTCCTTTTCTTTTGTCTTTCTATTTCTGTTCTTCTCATCTAAAACCCTTTTGATTCATTACCTTTCCTTCCTTTTCTCTATCTTTATTCCTCCTTTCCTTTCCTTCTTGCTATCTCCTTTTTGTCTCCATCAGTTACGAGCCGTGTTGTGAGAGGCGTAGCTTTCCTAACACAATAAATCGGCCCCGCCCTACCAATGACTCTGGCCCCCAAAGTGACTCTATATAGTTATTCTTCAACCAATTGTACGTAGTTAGTCTTAGTGTTATGGACTTGGCGTTAACAAAGTATGTGGTTGATACGACTGTCGACTACCCAAGCCTTACTACTACTACTACTACTACTACTACTACTACCACTGCTACTACAAGATTACCCAGTGAAATTATATACATAGAACAGAAAGATCCTATGAGACTTGACACCCTCTCTGCCTACCTGATCAAGTGTGGAAGGAGGAGGAGGAGGAGGAGGAGGTAAGAAGGAAGGAAGATGAGGACAAGGAGGAAGGAGAAAAAAAAAAGCCCATATATAAAAGTTAATAATAAATAAAAATAAAAAAAATTCTACAACATTGTGACGACGGTCGAAGAAGAAGGAGGAAGGAGCGAAGGAGGAAGAGAAGAAGGGGGACAAAGACGCAGACAGAAGGTAGGAAGGGGTAGGGGGGGGTGTAGGAGTGAAGGACGCCGAAGAAGGAGGAGGGGGTTGGGGGCGGGAGGGGGATGGGGGGAGGGAAGGTTTAAATGTTAGGAAAGAATCTGGTCGGTTATGTGGGTGATGTGTATCTTGGGAGGGGACGAGCCACACCCCCTCCTCCTCCTCCTCCTCCTCCTCCTCCTCCTCCTCCTCCTCCTCTTCCAACTCCTCTCCTTCCCTTCATCATTCCCTTTTCCCTTTCTTACTCTCCTCTTCCTCCTTCTCGTTTTCATAATTTTATTTCTCCTCCTCCTCCTCCTCCTCCTTTCCAACTTCCACTTCCCTTCCCTCTCTCCATTCCCTTTAATCTTATTCTAATTCTTCCTCCTCCTCTTCCTCTTCCTCTCCATTAGTGACCGACCCTGACCTCTTGCGCGACTGTGAGGTGGGTGAAAAATCAAGCATTTGCGATCACAACTTCATTCGCTTTGATAAGAGAAGAACAATCTGACCTTTCGTGGCATTTCAAACCTCGGACGTAAGAGAAGGAAGGAAGGGACAGGAAGGATGAATGTCAGATGTAGAGTAGTAGAGGAAAGTAGAAGGGATGGAGGACAAACTAAACATAAGGACCAGAAGGAAGGGAAGGAGAGAAAGGATGAATGATAGAAATGGAAAAAAAGAAGAAAGTCGGAAGAAGGAAGTAGAAGGAATGGGAGACAAACTGAGCGTAAGAAAGAGGAGGAAGGAAGGACAGGAAGGGTGATTGTTAGAAATAGAGAAGTAGAGAAAAGTAGAAAGATGAAAGTAGAAGGAATGGAAGACAAACTAAGCATAAGAAACAGACGAAAGGAAAAGAAGAGAATGATGAATGCTTAGAGAAGAAGAAAAAGAGCAGAAGACGTCCAATAAGAAAGAAATGGAAGAGATGAAAGGCAAACTAGAGATGGAGATAGAGAGAACGGACCTCCATGGACACAACAAGACTGAGATTAAAAAAAAAATAACATAACAAAAAATGACAATTAGAAAAAAATAAAGTAAAATAATGAATGGAAGACAGACTGGCGGTAGAAAGAGTAGGAAGTAAGATAGACAAAAAGCGTAGAGGGGAGGAATAGGAAAGGAGGAATGAGGGGAGAGAAAGAAAGGAGAAAAGGGCAGAAGGGCAGAAGGAAGGTGAACATTGAGGAAGAAGACAAAAGAAAGAGAGAGGGAGATTAAGGGCGTGATGTGTCTTGAGGAGAGTGAGGCGATAGGGATGTCCTCACTCTCATTACAGCCTCCTCCTCCTCCTCCTCCTCCTCCTCCTCCTCCTCCTCCTCCTCCTCCTCCTTTGTCTCCTTCTGTTCATGGTCACAGTTAATGAATATAGAGACTCATGACCATCCCCTTCTTTCCCCCTCCTCCTCCTTCTCATTATTGTTTTATTTTTCTAATCTTTCTCCTCCTCCTCATCTTTTTCCTCACTCCTCCTCTTCCTCCTATTCTTTCTCCTTCTCCTCTCCCTCCTCCTCTATTTTCTCTTCCTCTTTTTCCTTCTTTGTTTTCGTTCTCCTTCTCCTTCTCCTCCTCCTCCTCCTCCTCCTCCTCCCTAGTGTTTAATCATCCACCTGCCCATTATGTTTGTCTAATGGCTTAATATCAGGTGAGGCAAACACAAACAGCGTTACTTACCATTCTCCCGCAGGTTTTCCCTTCACTGTTTACCGTATCACTGTGTTGACTTTGGATATAACTTGTTTGGCCTCGGCACACAGCGGGCGTTATTCATATACTGAGTGATGCATAAGCCGTTGTTTGAATCATGAGCTTGTTGACTTGTGCACCGGCGTATGGCAAACTAATGCTTTGATGAATTAAAGTATCAATAAACTCAAGATTCCCGTTCCCCTATGCTGTCCAACTCCCTAATGCAAGACTCACTGTTATGGGCATTTGTTTAACTGTTGTTTTGACATTAGTGTGTGACATGTGCCGTATGAAAAGAACCGTCACTATGCTGTCCAAATTACTAATGCAAAAGTTGAGTAGTATCTTCAGTCTTTCATCTCTTTCTCTCGTAAACCTGGAGTATAGTTAATTATGTCTATTCTGCCTTCCTGCGACTTAAACTGGTCAACTCTTTCACTGTTTCACTCTTACTTTTCACGCTCTCAAAAGTTATGTAATATCTTCACTCTTTTATCTCTTTCTCTCGTTAATCCTGGAATTATCTCTTTCTCTCGTAAACACTGGAGTATAGTTAATTCTGTCTATTCTGCCTTCCTGCGACTTAAACTGGTCAACTCTTTCACTGTTACTTTTTCACGCTCTCAAAAGTTAAGTAATATCTTCACTCTTTCATCTCTTTCTCTCGTAAACCTGGAGTATAGTTAATTCTGTCTATCCTGCCTTCCTGCGACTTAAACTGGTCAACTCTTTCACTGTTTCACTCTTACTGCTTCACGCTCTCATTCTTTCACGACTTAACTTCTTCACTTTCACCATTTCTCTTTCACTTTCATTTTCACTTTCATTCTTTCCCTCGCAAACTCTGGAACATGATTTACTCTCCTGTCTCTCCTGCCACTCAAACTATTTATAAAGAAAAGTATCAAGAAACTTAAAAAATCAAATTATACTCTCTCTGGCATCTTCGAGTGACGAGTATATCTTTCCTTTTCCTTCTTGTCAATGTATCTTTTTCTTCTTGTCGGAGTTTCTTTTTCTCTTTCTGCTGCTCAGTATATTTTTTTCTCTTGTTATCATATATTTCGTTTTTGTCCTTGTCGGAATTTTTTTTCTCTTTCTGCTGCTCAGTATATCTTTTCTCTTGTTATCATATATTTCATTTTTCTCCTTCTCAGATTTTTTTTCTCCTTCTGCTGCTCAGTAATCTTTTCTCTTGTTATCATATATTTCCTTTTCTCTTTGTCGACATAATCTATCCTTTTCTCCTTGTCATCATATCGTTTTCTCCTTCTAAGCATATATTTTCTTCCTCCTCGTCATCACATCTTCTCTTTCTCTCCTCGTCAGCTTTCTACGAGCATGTCTTCTGTTTCTCCCCTCGCCACTCTCCCTCACGCTGTGAATAAACACACGTCACGTAGCCACAGAGGGCGCCGAGCAGTGCTGCCGAGCGTGACTCCCGTGCTGGCCGCGTATTAATGGCTCCACTCATCGATAGAGTCACTCATCTATCACGTCATGCCCACTTAGGTCAATCAGAGAGTCAATCAGACAGCACGTCCTGCGTTGTGCAAGTCACTGAGCCAAAGAGACCCCTCAGAGACAGGCTGTGAGTGAGGGAGGGTGTGTGTGTGTGTGTGTGTGTGTGTGTGTGTGTGTGTGTGTGTGTGTGTGTGTGTGTGTGTGTGTGTGTGTGTGAGTGAATGTTTGAGAGGAAAAAATATTACCGTTGATAGAGAAAACTAAGTAAAGCAAGAAGTGTTAGTTGGTGAATGTTAGTGTTAGTTAGAGTGTTAGTGAGGGAAGAAAAAATATGATCATTGACAGAAGACACTAAAAATAAAGTTAAAAAAGTGTGGGAATGAGTGAATGTTTTAAAGGAAGAAAAAATATCGTTGCTAGAAGAAACTAAAGCAAAATAAGAAGTGTTAGTAAGTGAATGTTAGTGTTAGTGAGTGTGTTAGTGAAAGGAAGAAAAAAATACGATCATTGACAGAAGAAATTTGAAAAAAAGCAAAAAAAGTGTGTGAGTGAGTGAGTGAATGTTTTAGAGGAAGAAAAAAATATCGTTGCTAGAAGAAACTAAAGTAAAAAAAAGAAAAAAGTGTGTTTGAGAGAATGTTTGAAAGGAGGAAAAAAATGTTACCTTAAATAGATGAGATTGAAGTTAAAAAAAAAAAATAATAATAATTCATTTTCTTCTTGAGTGAATGACAATGAATGAATGACTAAAAACCTGCTTGATTTTAAAGAGGTAAAGAAACAATGTTGATGACGGAGATGATAGCGGGAAAAAAAAAAGAAAAAAACATCACTGCCTGGTTGACTGAAAGGCTGACTGAGAGGTTGACTGACTTAGTAACTGACAAAATGACTGAGCTGACTGACATACTTTTTTTTTTACAACAAAGGAGACAGCTCAAGGGCACAAAAATAAAGAAAACAATAATATAAAAAAAGCCCGCTAGTCGCTGCTCCCAAAAATAAATGAATGAAGATAGATAAGAAAATAAGATATGACTCAGTGGCTGCGTGCTTAACCCGTCCGCTACGATTGGCACGGATTTGGCTTTCATTGGTAGCCTGTTAACACATACTCTGAGGACCTTCTCTGCATCTGTGGTGGTGAATGGAGTGTTTCCCATGTGGTATTGGTGTGCTGGATATCCCCTTCAAATGTGCAGGACTTTACATTTTCTTCATTGAATTGTAGCAGCCACTCTTTGTTCCATTCCTGTAGCTTGGTGATGTCTTCTGGTAGGATATCCGCAGTCAAGGGGTTAAAAGAGTATCTGGCTGGCTCAGAGAATATAAAAAAATATGATAGTGAAGATAACATGAAAGACAGACAGTAAAGAATAAAGCATTAAAGAATATATTTCCAAGGACGGGATGTCAAAGAGGCGGAACAAGATAAAAACGATAATGATGATGATGATGATGATAAATAATACTAATACTAATACTAATACTACTACTAATAATAATAATAATAATAATAATAATAATAATAATAATAATAATAATAATAAAACTGATTCTGGTTGACTCTTTAACTGACTATCTGACTGACTGACTGATTTGTTGACTGACTGACTAACGGATTGACTGACTGACTGACTGACTGACAAAGATAAATCGAGGTGAAAGTGAAGAATAAATAATAAAATGAATACAAATGGAGATTATAATGTTCCTTTCTTCCTCCTCGACCTTCCTACAAAGACGGAGGGAGGGAATAAAGGAAAGAGGAGGAGGGGGAGGAGGAGGACGAGGAGGGTGGACGCTGAGTGCTCACCTGTGGCGGCCAGGTAATCATCACCATCACCATCACCTCCTCCTCCTCCTCCTCCTCCTCCTCCTCCTCCTCCTCACCTTGACAACACGTTTTTACGACTCAAGACAAAAAAGTAAAGCACCTGCCCATTAATATTACATTGCTGCATAATATTAAAGGGAAAAAAATAGCAATGAAAATAATGATAATAATAATAGTAGTAGTAGTAGTAGTAGTAGTAGTAGTAGTAGTAACAATAATAATAACACAAGTGACGTAATACCACCACCACCAACATCACCACAACCACCACCACAACCACCACAACCACCACCACCACCAGTATCACCAACACCACCCACATAACAACACCATCACCACCTTGAAATACACGCAACAAGACCATCACCACCACCACCACCACCGCCACTATCAACAAACAACAAAAACAACAACACTAATAATAATGAGGAATAAAACCACTCGGGTCGAATAATAAATGAGTTCCCACGATTCACCTACACAGCCAAACCACATTCTCTCTCTCTCTCTCTCTCTCTCTCTCTCTCTCTCTCTCTCTCTCTCTCTCTCTCTCTCTCTCTCTCTCTCTCTCTCTCTCAGACCCACTAACTCACACACTCCCTCCTTCAAATCTGTTTTTTTTTACTTCTATTTCTTCTTTCACTCTCATTCTCATCTCTCATCTCTCTCTCTCTCTCTCTCTCTCTCTCTCAAAACAAAAAAAAAAACTTCCTATTTATCTTTTCTTTTCACACATTTCCACTTTCTTACACTTCTCCAACTTCTCTTTCACTCACTCCGACATCCCTCTCCCTCTCCCTCTCCCTCTCCCCCCCATCGAGCCATCTATCAGGGGCTATCAATGTATTCAGCAGCGTCCCATCCCTGGCTTGTGTTTGTCTTGGTCAGATTGTTATCGCTGGTTATTTGTCTCTCACAACACCGCTACATTCCCTCCCGATCCATAGCAGCCGAGAAGTCACCCACCCTCTCTCTCTCTCTGTCCGTCTGTTGGTCTGTCTGTGTGTCCGTGTATCCGTGGGTCTTTCTCTATGTATCTGCGTATGTGTTTCTCTATGTTTATTTTTTTGTGTTGTGTCTGTGTTTCTGTATCCGTATGTGTCTCTCTATGTTTGTTTTTTGTATTGTGTTATTGGCGTTTAATGTGTCTGTGTGTGTTTCTGTATCCGTATGTGTCTGTGTCCTCTCTCAACGACTCTACAGTTCTCTTCTTCATCCGTTTCAGACCCAAAAATCACCTGGTCCGTCTCTCTGTCTCCTGGTCTGTCTGTGTCTCTCTCTCCCTCTCTGTTTCTCTGTCTCATTCCCAAAAATCACCTGGTCCGTCTCTCTGTCTCCTGGTCTGTCTGTGTCTCTCTCTCCCTCTCTGTTTCTCTGTCTCATTCCCTCTCTTACTTTTCCAATGTCTGTTTCTTTGTGTGATCTGTTTCCCTATTCCAGTCTTGCTATTTACTTTCCTCTATTTCTCTTTCTTTGTCGGTCTGTCTTTGCCCGCCTACTCTGGTCCATTTCTCTCTCTCCCTCTCATGCATTCCCACGTCCTTTCCATTCTCCTCCTCCTCCTTCTCCTCCTCGTCCTCCTCGTCCTCACCCACTCACTCCAATCTTTCCCCAACACACACAGACATTGACGGGCGGATAACTTTGGCGGGCGGGCGGGCGAGGGAGTGGCTGATGGTGTAAGCGGCGGCGATGGCGGTCGTGTTGGCGGCGGGGTCTCCATCGCTAATACTAACATCCCGCCAAACTTGCCACCTGCCCCCACCTGCCCATTAATCTACCTCAGCGCCAACAATAACAATGAGGAGAAAAAGAGGGAGCATGAGGAGGAGGAGGAGGAGAGGGAGGAGGACTTATAGGTATCGGTAGGAGGAGGAGGAAGAGGAGGAGGAGGAGGAGGAGGAGGAGGGTGGGAGAGAGAAAAAAGAGAAGGGAGTCAGTACAAATTCTAAAGCCTTGATAATATTTACTTGATTCTCTCTCTCTCTCTCTCTCTCTCTCTCTCTCTCTCTCTCTCTCTCTCTCTCTCTCTCTCTCTCTCTCTCTCTCTTTTTCTTATCTTTCTCCTCTTTCGCTCATTTCCATCTCTCTCTCTTGATAATATTTCCTTCATAACAACTCTCTCTCTCTCTCTCTCTCTCTCTCTCTCTCTCTCTCTCTCTCTCTCTCTCTCTCTCTCTCTCTCTCTCTCTCGTTCTTTTTTACATTTTTTTTTACATTTTTCTTTTTTGTTTCTTTCTTTTTCCTTCCTTTCTTCCTTTCTTTTTTCACTCATTCATTCATACATTCTTTCCCATTCTCTCTCTCTCTCTCTCTCTCTCTCTCTCGTAATACCGTCTTGATATATTCGCTCACAAAGGACAAATCACTGGGTGGACTTGTCTCTGTCTGTGTCCGCCTCACCGCGTCGTTCGCTCTCTGCAATCTCAGGTAATTGGACAGGTGTAATTGGATAATGATGTCGAGTCTCCGCTATTCACATTTAGGCCCCCTCTCTCTCTCTCTCTCTCTCTCCCCCTCACTTTCTCTATCAATCTATCAATCTATCGACTTGCCTAACTTTTATACCTATCAATCTATTAGTGTTTTTTTTTCTTTTTCTGTCTGTCTATCTGTCTGTCTCTCTAGTAATCGTGGTCCAGTTAAATGTCCAGTGTTATGAAAGAGCACACAGTTACGTGATCTGTGTGTGTGTGTGTGTGTGTGTGTGTGTGTGTGTGTGTGTGTGTGTGTGTGTGTGTGTGTGTGTGTGTGGACAGATACACACAAAAAATATACATAAGGACACGGTAATGAGACTGAGGTAGGAAATAAAAGAAGTTGTCCTGTTGTCTCAAGTTAATCCTGTCTACATTAGTGGCCTCACCTCACCTGTTCAATATTTTTTTACAGGTAACTTGACATAAGGATGATAAATAAGACCTAAATTAAGAAGCAGGAGGAGGAGGAGGAGGAGGAGGAGGAAAGGTTAAGATAATTGTGTAAAGAGATTTTACTGTATTTTAATTACCAACTAGTTAATTACTGAGAGAGAGAGAGAGAGAGAGAGAGAGAGAGAGAGAGAGAGAGAGAGAGAGAGAGAGAGAGAGAGAGAGAGAGAGAGAGATAATAACACCAATAATCCAATAATCACGGCGTCATTAATCCATCTATTATTTTGTCACCTGAGTCTCCTTCCCTTCCGCAATTACCTGTCCTATCAATCCTCCTCCTCCTCCTCCTCCTCTTCCTCCTCCTCCTCTTCCTCCTCCTCCTCCTCCTCCTCGTGGACTGTCAATCTCTGTCCAAATAGTTACCCCTCCTTAGCTTTCCTTCCCTCCCTTCCTCTCTTCCTTTCTGATTGCTTTCCTTTCTCCTTTCATTCTCTCCTTCTTCCCATTCTTCCTCCTTACCTCCCTTCCTTACCTCTTACCTCTCTGCTTTCCTTCCTTCACCGCGCATTCCCTTCTTCCTCCCTTCACCCCAGCCTCCCCTTCCCTTCCCTCGCTCGCTCCCACCTTTCCTTCCTTACTTCCTTCCTCGTTTCTTTCCTTCCTACCTCTCTTCTTCCTTTACCACGCATTCTCTTATTCCTCCTTCTTTCCTCCCTTTATCCCAGCCTCCCTTTCCCTTCCCTTCCTCCCCTGCTCCCTCCCGCCCTTCCTTCCGCTCCTAACCTTTCCGGAGTACAATTAGCTGCTACTTATTGTGATCGGCGTAATGGCCCGCCGCTTCCCTTCGTCCAGGTGCAATTAAGCTGTTTAAATGTCAGTCTCCCGCCTTTAATGGCTGAGAGAGAGAGAGAGAGAGAGAGAGAGAGAGAGAGAGAGAGAGAATATGAAAGGAAGGAAGGAAGAAGAAAGGAACGAAAAAAAACAGAAAAGAAAAAAAGAAAAATGAAAGAAAAAAGAAAAAACGAACGAACGAAGAGAGAGAGAGAGAGAGAGAGAGAGAGAGAGAGAGAGAGAGAGAGAGAGAATGGAAACTACCTTGACATTCTTCTCAGGATTTTTTAAAGTTCTGTGAATAGTTTTTTTTCTTATTTTCTTGTTATTTCTATACCAATAACGTTACCATGTGTCCTTAGGTGTTTCTTAGCGCCCGAAACACACACACACACACACGCACACACACACACACACACACACACACACACACACCATAACAACAACAAACCAACCGTGAACGTGATCCGCCATGACGTCACGAGGGTAAACAAATGACGTCATCACCGACACACCGCGCGTTGGCACCCCCTCGCAACACCCTGGCATTACACCCATTCTCTCTCTCTCTCTCTCTCTCTCTCTCTCTCTCTCTCTCTCTCTCTCTCTAACAAGAAGGAGGAAGAAGAAAAAGGAGGAGGAAGAGGAGGAGGAGGAGGAAGAATCTGAGAAAACATCATCTCTTCTCTGTATCTATCAATCTATCTATCTAATCATATATTTTTATCTGTATCTACCTATCTATCTATTCATCTATCTATCAATCCATCTACCTATCTATTTATCTATCTATCTAAACCACAACCTCTCCTTTACCTCAATTCTGGGGACGCCACATTGAACAAGATAACATCAGCTTCAATGCCAAACAAGACCAAGCAGTTTCACTTATATCAAACCCTTATGGGGCATTAAATCTTCTTTTCATCTTCTGTGTAACAACAAAACATCACCACCTTCAATGCCAAACTATCCCAACCAGGCAGTTCCCTTTACGTTGAGTCTTGATGGAGCTGGATAATTGATTTTTATTTTCTTGTGCGTTAAAAATATTCACATTCTCTAATTCGAAACTATCCTTCCACATTTTTTCTCTCTTCTACGTAAGGACATAATAGTCTCTAATGCTATACTGTCCCAGGCAATTCCTTTTACATCAATCCCTTTTGGAGAATTTGATGCTTTTTTTATCTCGATGCCAAAGAATCCCCCGGGAATTCCCTTAACACAGAACCCTTTATGAACTGAATATTTGATTTTTTATTCCTCCATCTACTTAACATGAGAGAAAACATTGTCTTTAAGGCCAAACTATCCTGGGAATTAGATCTTGTTTTCCCTTTACGGCACAACGCAAAACCTAATCTTTAATACCAAACTATCCAGGGCATTATGTACTTTTTTCCCCTCTCGGTAACAGGAAAAGTAAGCACTGGGCGTCTCTTAATGCCCCCGTGCACCTGTTCAGAGAAGGAGCAGGAAAAAAAATAAAGGAAAAAAGTATAATGTGAATGTGCAAGGTTAGAATGAAGGACTCCGAGCCGGTTCAGGGAAACTTATCAACACATGGACCTCGCTCCCTCCTCCTATTCCTCCTCCTCCTCCTCCTCCTATTCCTCCTCCTCCTCCTCCTTCCTAGTTCCCTCCCTCCTCCTCCTCCTCCTCCTCCTCCTTCCTAGTTCCCTCCCTCCTCCTTCTCTTCCTCCTCCTCCTCCTCCTTGTCCTTCTGCTTCTGTTGCTCCCCTCATTCACAAAAAAAAGGAAAAATAATTGTGGCGTTGATGCAAGCTCCTGAAATGGACGGTGCTGTGGTGGTGTGGCAAGCATCACCACAACCTTCATCACCATTGTCATCACCAACGTCACTACACATCACCAACTGCGCACAATGTATTCAAGATCACCACCAAGACTGTGCAGCGATGTCACTACCATCACCACCACCACCACCATCACCACCACCATCACCACCACCATCACCACCACCATCACCACCACCACCACCATCACCACTATCACCACCATATCACCAACTGCGTAATATATTCAAGATCATCACCGAGACTGCGCAGAAACACCACTACCATCACCACCGCCACAATAAACACCACCAATCACCACCACCACCAGGAAACACAATCACTATCACCACAATCCCAACAACATACACTCATAACCACTACCACAATTATCACCACCACAATCACAATACCCACCACAATCATCACCACACACAAAAAAACACCAGTACCACCACCACCAACCATCACCGTAAGAAAAACATCACCACCACCACCACCAGACATATACAACATCTATATTTCCCCGTGGTGTTTTTCCCTCGCCCCGCCAAGGTGTGAGGCTGAATCTAAACACCTGAATTAGTTCTGTTTTTTTCCTTAAGACGCCAAACACCCAGAAGCTGAAGGAGGAGGAGGAGGGGCATGAGACGAAGGACAACAAGGAGGAAAAGAAACAGTAGAAGGAGAAGGGCCGATGAAGGAGGAGGAGGAGGAAGAGGAAGAAGAAGAGGAAGGAGCAGACAGAAGAGCAGGAGAAGGAGGTGGTGAAGGAGAGAAGGCAAGAGAAGGAGGGTCAGGGACGGGAAATAATTTACAGAGGACAGGAGGAGGAGGAGGAGGAGGAGGAGGAAGGACTAAGTGGAGTGTGAGGAAGTGAACCAGCAGGAAATCCGTGAGGTGGAGGAAGACGATCATGAGGAGGAGGAGGAAGAAGAGAAAGAAGGAAGAGGAGAAGGAGGAGGAAGAAGAAAAGAAGGAAGAGGAGGAGGAGGAGAGTTTAAAGTCCCTCACGTCCTCGGGTCAAAGTTAAGGTCACACCGGAAGTCCTCACACCTATGGACCGACTCACCTGTAATCATCCTACACCTGCCCGCTCCTCCTTCTTCTTCTTCTTCTTCTTCTTCTTCTTCTTCTTCTTCTTCTCCTTCTTCGTCTTTTTAGTCTTTTTAGTCTTCTTAGTCTTCTTCTTCTTCTTCTTCTTCTTCTTCTTCTTCTTCGTCTTTTTAGTCTTCTTCTTCTTCTTCTTCTTCTTCTTCTTCTTCTTCTTCTTCTTCGTCTTTTTAGTCTTCTTAGTCTCCTTCCTCTTTTTCGACTTTTTCTTCCTCCTCCTCTTTCTCCTCCTTCTTCTTGTTCCTTCTCTTCCTCATCTCCTCCTCCTACTCCTTTTTCTACTTCTACTTCATTTTTTTATTTGTCTTTTTAATTTTCAATTTCAATTTCTTCGTTTTTTTTTTGTTATATCCGTTTTTTCTTCTTCTTCTTCGTTTTCTTTTTCTTCTTCGTCTTTTTCTTCTCCTCCTTCTACTCCTCCTCCCTCTCCTTTTTCTTCCTTATCTCTTTCAATATCCACTTATTTTTCTTCGTCGTTTCCTTCTTCGTTTCTACTTCTCTTTCTTCTTCTTCTTCTTCTTCTTCTTCTTCTCCCCCTCCTCCTCCTCTTTCTCGGTGCCTCAAGCTACGAATTCACCTGAGTTATGTGCTCTCTCTCTCTCTCTCTCTCTCTCTCTCTCTCTCTCTCTCTCTCTCTCTCTCTCTCTCTCTCAACATCGCCCCCACCGTCTTATTGTCACGCTAACCGCTGAACACACACACACACACACACACACACACACACACACACACTAAACAAAAGACATCCAGAGAGAGAGGAACAAAAAAAAGCGTAACGGCGGCGAGTCAATGAAAAAACACACATGCACGCACACACACACACACACAGGCAAGCATGCACACACAAACACGTACACACGGCGAGAATCACGTACGACAGCCCCTCTACCCCCTCTCTCTCTCTCTCTCTCTCTCTCTCTCTCTCTCTCTCTCTCTCTCTCTGTCTGGGAACTGACGTCAATCGGGTTACAAGATTTACCAATGGCTGAAAGGCTTAATTAAGGGTAGCATCAATAAGGTTCTGGTGATAGGCGAGTAAAGCAAGACACGTAGTAATGAATCTAAGTCGAATAAAGTCAGATTCAATAAAGACATTAGAATTGGGGTTAAGTTAAGTAAGGTTCCAACGAGGGCACAGGGAAGGATTGGTTTGCTAATAGAGTGGTGGATGAGTGGAACAGGCTTGGCAGTCATATGGTGGGTGCCAATACGATATGTACCCTCAAGAATGGGTTAGATATATTCATGGATAGGGAAGTTAGGTGGTGATAGGTGGGGTTAGGTTTACAGGAGCTGCCCCGGTTAGAGTTTCCGACCCCATGTAGTCTTAGGTTGTTTTGTTTTTATATTCTATTAAAAGAAAATACAGGAATAATAATAATAATACAAATAATAACAATGATAGTAATAATAATAGTTCCTAACGCTTGTAAAATGACATAATAAGATTGAGATGCGAAAAAACAGGGAAGGGTGCGGAGAGAGAGAGAGAGAGAGAGAGAGAGAGAGAGAGAGAGAGAGAGAGGCAAAAAAGAAGTTGTTATTGCAATGCGCGTTTTGAGTCAGCGAAAGAATGTTTAGTCAGCTTAGTGGAAGTCTCTCTCTCTCTCTCTCTCTCTCTCTCTCTCTCTCTCTCTCTCTCTCTCTCTCTCTCTCTCTCTCTCTCTCTCTCTCTCTCTCTCTCTCTCTCTCTCTCTCTCTCTCTCTCTCTTATTTAACCTTTCTTTCACTTTTTCTTTAGTTCTTTCTTCATTCTATCCTTTCTTTCCGTTTGTTAGCTCTCTCTCTCTCTCTCTCTCTCTCTCTCTCTCTCTCTCTCTCTCTCTCTCTCTAAACACCGCTATTCTTCACTTCTTTGTATATAAGTATTGACTATCAAGAGCTTTCGTAAGGTACCTATTATTTTTTCCTTTGTTTTTTTATATTTTATTTTACGTTTATATTTTGTGGTTAGTTTTTTATTTATTTTTTTATTCATGATTTCGCTGCACTCCTTTTTCTTCTCTTTTCTCTCTCTTTCTCTTCCTCCTCCTCTTCATCGAGTTCTCTTTCTCTCCACTTCGTCTTCCTCCTCCTCCTCCTCCTCCTCCACATCTTATTATTATTTTATTTTTCTTATCTTTCTCCTCATCATCTTTTTACTTACTCCTCTCCCTCCATCTTCTCCTCCTCCTCCTATTCTTTCTCCTTCTCTCCCTCTTCCTCTTTTTCCTTCTTCTGTTTTCGTTCCCCTCCTCCTCCTCCTCCTCCTCCTGCTTGTCTGATGGAGGCGCAGCGGCTTGACCTTTATGGAACGACCTGCCCTTGGACGTGACGAGGCGGGAGGGGCGAGAGGTCAGGAGGAGGAGGAGGAGGGGGAGAAAAAATAAAGAAGGAAGGAGCAGAGAGAAAGTCAGATAAAGAAATACAGAATTATAAAAGCAGAAGGAGGCGAAGAAGGAGGAGGAGGAGGAAGAAGAGGAATAAGAAGCAAGAAGCAGACAGAAAGAAGGAGAAAGAGACGGCATGATAATGGTGGTGTTAAGTAAATCAGGAATAATTACGTGGAGGTAGAAAATTATAGGAAGAGAAAAAATAGGGGCAGGGGAAGGAGAAATAGGAGGAGGGGGAGGAGTGTAAAGAAAGAGGTGAAAATGAGAGAAAATGAGAAATAAAAGAATGATTAGGCGATTTCAGGAGATGGAAAAGAGGAAGAAAAAATAAAGAGATAAAAAGGGAGAGAATTAAGGAGAAAAGAAGGAATAAAAAGTTGAAAATGAGAGAAAATGAGAAATAAAAGAATGATTAGGCGATTTCAGGAGATGGAAAAGAGGAAAAAAAATAAAGATAAAAAGGGAGAGAATTAAGGAGAAAAGAAGGAATGAAAAGAAAGGAGATAATGAGAGAAAATGAGAAATAAAAGAATGATTAGGCGATTTCAGGAGATGGAAAAGAGGAAGAAAAAATAAAAAAGAGGTAAAGAGGAAGAGCAATAAGGAGAAAAGAAGGAATGAAAAGAATGGAGATAATGATGGAAAAAAGCGAGAAAAATAAAAAAATAAAATAAAATGAGAGGAAAGGAGAAAGATTAGAATGATTAGGCGATTTCAGGAGATGGAAAAGAGTAATAAAAAAAAATAAAGATAAAGAGAGAGAGAGAGCATTAAGGAGAAAAGAAGGAATTACAAGAGAGGTGATAATTGGAAGAAAATGAGAAATAAAAAAGAATGGTTAAGCGATTTCAGGAGAGGAGAGAATGAAACAAGAAAAATAAAAAAGAAAGGGAAGGAAAGCATTAAGGAGAAAAGAAGGAATGAAAAAAAGAATGAAAATGAAAGAAAATGAGAAATAAAAGAATGATTAGATTTCAGGAGATGGAAAAGAGAAAGAAAGGAGAAAAGAAGGAATGAAAAGCGAAGATGAGGAAAATTATATAAATACAAAGGAACAGAGAAAATAAAAGGAGAGAGAGAGAGATGAGAAAAGGGCAAGCGAAGAGGAGAGAAAGAAGGAAAGATGCAATAAGAAAAAAACAATAATAATGAAAAGACAAGAGGGAAAATAAAGACGTGGCTGTGGAAATGAAAAGTCGAGGAAAGCAGAAAAAGGAGTAAACGAAAATAAGTGAATGAAGGAAAGAAATCTATGAAAACTTATAATAAAAAAAGCGAAAGAAGGAGAATGGTGAGGTAGAAGTGAAGGTTAAGAATGAAGGAATAGCCACAAAAAATAAATAAATAAACAAAAATAAGTGGTATGGTGGTGGTGGTGGTGGTGGTGGTCAGGTGAGGCCCGGCAGGTAAGGGGAGCGGGGGCCAGGTGTGGCTGAGATTGGTTGACGTTCTCTGGTTGCAAACTTAAGAAAATATGCACGGCTAAGTATCGCCAGGTGCTCTCTCTCTCTCTCTCTCTCTCTCTCTCTCTCTCTCTCTCTCTCTCTCTCTCTCTCTCTCTCTCTCTCTCTCTCTCTCTAGAGACAGAGAGAGAGAGAGAGAGAGAGAGAGAGAGAGAGAGAGAGAGAGAGAGAGAGAGAGAGAAAGTCAATATAACCTGCACGTATCATCTTCGTAGAACTGCATAGGCGCGAGTGAGCACGTACACACACACACACACACACACACACACACACACACACACACACACACACACACACACACACACACACAATCAGTAACAATAATAATAATAATAATAATAATAATAATAATAATAATAATTATAGTTCAATAATCCTTCGTTTCAAGCAATTACCTCAGTCAACACAAACTTAATCTTCCTCAAACACTTCTCCTCCTCCTCCTCCTTCTTCTTCTCTTCACCCCCTCCTCCTCCTGCTCCTCCTCCGCCAATCCTCATCACAATTAAAGCCCGCGCCTGCCCGTGACAAGAGGTGATGCACTGGCGCGGCTCACGGCTCCGCGCTGCCCCCGTGACTGCCTGCACCTGGCCCTTGTTGTTGTCTTCAGCCTCGCCGCCTCCCCCGCCGCCGCCGCCGCCTCGCTGGATCTGGTTCCCCGTGTAAGGGCCGCCAGCCAACACGTGCGGCGGCGGGCGCGGGGCGTGGCGGCGTCACCCTCGGATAAGCTTATTGTTCGCCTTCACTGTTTGCGAGTGAAGTGTTGCGATTATTGTGTTTATAAGAGTGAAGGTTTGGTTGGTGACGGAGAAGAGTAATTGGTCGGTAGTTCTTTAGTGAAGGTTTGGTTGGTGACGGAGAAGAGTAATTGGTTGGTCGTTCTTCAAGTCTTTTACGTTGTCTTGCTAGTGAATTGATATATAGAGGCGGCATCTTTCAAGGCTCTGGAAGCACTATTAAACGCTTCCGACCCTCACATTAACTATTTCCAAAGGCCAAAAGAGAGACAAGTCTGGTTCTTTTGAATAGTACTTTAGGTTCATGGTACAGAGGAAGAGTCAAACTACCACCAGGGTCAGTCAACTACCCCTGGAAATGCTGAAAACTCCTACGAAACCCTTATCAAATATTATGTGTTCTTGGATGACGAGATGTTTAAGAATATGACTATGTTTCTGCAAGCACTTTCTACAGTATATGTACGAGAGAGTTTATAAAAGATGAGAACCACTTGAATCTATACCCAGCATTACTTGTGTTCTCGAGCGCCTATACCTCTGTCACTACAACTATTACTAACTACTACAATAATGTTTACCTTATATCTTATCTAAAAAAAAAGAGAGGAAGGAGAGAGGTTTGGCAGGCGGAGGGAAAGCGTGAATTGGCTCGGGGAGGTGGAGGCCGCCAAGCACCTCACTCTGATACAGGACCAGCCCCTCACCATCAACAAAGCACTCAGTCCATCAAACTCTTATGTGCTTTAGACACTGAGAAGGGAAATACTTGCACTGACACTAAGGAATATAGAGAGGAGGAGTAAAGATAGATAAGAGTAATGATTGAGGAAGTTTAATATCCAAACTGATCAAACCCTTATGTGCTTTAGACACTGAGAAGGGAAATACTTGCAATGACACAAAGGAATACAGATAGGAGTAAAGATAGATGAGATAAGAGTAATCATTGGAGAAGTTTAATTAATATCCAAACTGATAACATCCTCTCAGCTTCTTCCACAAATCTTAATAAAACCAAAACTTCTATGCCTTTGATTCGCCGGAGACTAAAAAAAACTTACTCTTTACACTCCTCAGACTAAATACAGAGGAGGAGGAGGAGGCTTCTTCCACAAATATTAATAAAACAAAAACTTCTATGCCTTTGGTTCGCCGGAGACTAAAAGAAAACTTACTCTTTACACTCCTCAGACTAAATACAGAGGAGGAGGAGGAGAAGGAGGAGGAGGCAGAAGAGGAAGAAGAGGAGGAGGATGAGACGTACAGAGGCTTAACAAAGAAGACAAGAGCAATTAGACAAGGCCAGACACGAACGAGAAGGAGGACACGAAGCGAAGACTTTACGAAGATGGGTTGAGACAGGATGAGAAAGGTGTGGCGAGAGGCGTGTGCTCAGTGCGGCGAGGAGGAGCGGCGGAAAAAAAAGTGCGCGGCGAGCAGGGCGTGAAGGTGTGTGTGTGTGTGTGTGTGTGTGTGTGTGTGTGTGTGTGTGTGTGTGTGTGTGTGTGGCTGCCCGTGAGAGGGATATCCCACCCACCCACCAACCCTCCCTGCACACACACACACACACACACACACACACACACACACACACACACACACACCGGCATTATCAATTTCGCGAGCCTTTCCCTCCCTTCCCTCCACCCTTTCCCTCCCTTCCCTCCCTCCACCCTTTCCCTCCCTTCCCTCTCTCCACCCTTTCCCTCCCTTCCCTCCCTCCACCCTTTCCCTCCCTTCCCTCCCTCCACCCTTTCTCTCCTTCCCTTCCTCCTCCACCCTTTCTTGCCGCTCTTCCTTCCACTTACCCCCTTCCTTCCTTCCACCCTTCCACCCCGACCACCACCCAACCCCCCCACCTCCCCGGGAACACTGTTGATTCCCCTGATACCCCGATAACCCACGTAACCCCTGGGCCAAGAGGAAGCCAACCCACAAGGGCGCTAAGGAGGAGAATCTTGCGTTGAGGGAGGGAGAGAGGAGCCTTAGGGAAGGGCGAGGGAGGACGGGGAGAGACAAAGGGTGTTGGTCACGAAGTATTCTTGAGGGCGAGGGTGTTTAGGGTGAGAGAGAGAGAGAGAGAGAGAGAGAGAGAGAGAGAGAGAGAGAGAGAGAGAGAGAGAGAGAGAGAGAGAGAGAGTAGTGGTGGTAGTAGTTGTAATAATAGTAGAAGTGGTAGTGGTAGTAGTAGTAGTAGTAGGAGGAGGAGGAGGAGGAAGAGTAGAAGAAGAATGAAAAAAAAGCACGCGTATAATAGCTGTAACATTGACAGTAGTGATAGTAGTAGTAGTAGTAGTAGTAGTCTACGTAATAGATGATAGGTGATTTGATGTCAGGTAGTATAGCGGGCCCTCCATGATTATGTGTCGGGAAAAAACATGGGTGGTGGTATCAGTAGTAGTAGTAGTAGTAGTAGTAGTAGTAGTATTAGTAAAAAATAAAAAAACTGGATATTTGCACCTTCAGTAGGGAAACAAAAGGAAAGGAACGACCACCGCAGGAAAGGAAGGATGAGTTAACGACGGGAGGAGGAGGAGGAGGAGGAGGAGGAGGAGGAGGAGGAGGAGGAGGAGGGGGAGTGCCTTTGCGGGAAACTGGTGCAGCTAAATCATGCCTGAAACCGCGGCATCCTGTACTTCCTACGGACGCGGCTCCTCCTCCTCTTCCTCCTCCTCCTCCTCCTCTTCTTCCTCCTTCCTCCTGTTTTTCGTCTTTCCTATTTCCCTTCCTCGTCTTCTTCATTTCTTTCATCCAAATATTCTCCGTTTTTCCTTTATTTTTTTTCTAGTTATCTTGCTCTTCATCTTTACAACATTATTTCCCATTTTTTCTATTCTCTCTCTAGTTATTTATTTTTTTCCTATCTCTCCCTTTTTTGCATTTCATTATATTATTTTCCATTTTCCGATTCTGCCGATGTTTATTTTCTGTACTATCCAATTTCTTTCTCCTCTGCTTTATTTTTTTATTTTTTTTACATCTGTCTATTGTTGTTGTTGTTTTTCTGCTGTTGTTTTTTTCCCTTCCCAATGAGCTGCTTTATTTTTTCCAATCTCTCCTTTTTTTTTGCATTTTTTCATCATGTTATTCTCCATTTTCCGATTCTGCCTATGTCTTTTTTTTGCAGTATCCAATTTCCTTCTCCTTTTCTGTGTTTTTTTCCATCTCTGTCTATTGTTGTTGTTGTTGTTGTTGTTGTTGTTGCTGTTGTTTTTTCCTTTCCCACTGATCTGCTTCTGTGATTCCTTCCTCCGCCCTCTTCTTGTTCTTCCTTCTCTTTATTCTCTGCCTTCTTCATCTCCTATTCCTATTTTTCGCCTCTCTTCCTATCCTCTTCTCCTTCAGTTTCTTCTCTTCGTCTTCTCTCGTTCCTTCCACTATCCCTACTCCTTGTTCTGTCTTCTACTATTCTGTCTATCTATCTTTCTATATATTCATCTATCTTCCATCTTCTACCACTTTTTTTGTTTCCTCTTCTTTTTCTACATCTGCAAGTCTCCTTTTTTATCTCTTTCTCTGATCAATCTACGTCCTTTGAGTTTTTTTTGTTTTCTTTTTCTTTAACTTAATGCTCCTCCCTTTTATTAATTCTCCCTTGCATTCATTCTGTTTTGGGTTCATCTTCTCTGACTTACACTATTTTAATCTCTCTCTCTCTCTCTCTCTCTCTCTCTCTCTCTCTCTCTCTCTCTCTCTCTCTCTCTCTCTCTCTCTCTCTAAGCCAAACACGGTTAGCTTTGCCCGCCTCAGCTGATCCAATAAAGAGCAACGTTGCCAAAACAAGCGCGGGGCGGCCGCTTCCTGGGAGGGGGCGAGGGTGGCGCCGCCCAGGCACTGATCTGGCATCGATGTTGACACGCGTGACGCAATCCATCAGCGTGGGTCGACGGGGCCAGTGTTGCCAATCGATGTTTTTCACTCCCACGCTGAGCAGGACTTGGTATGTAAAAAATCTGTTTGGGAATGAATCAGCAGGACTTTGTTTTGGCCCTGGGTCCATATTCATAAGCTTATCGGGCTGCCATGACGATTTTTTCTACGGCCACAGGGAAGATTAACCGGGATTTCTTTGGTGATTTTCCAGTTCAAGGTGCAGAGGTCGTGTAAAACTATCACTGGGATCACAAAACAGCCCATAAAAAGCACAAGAACTTCCATGAGAGGCTTTCCAAACATGCGAACTGAGGCGCCGATACGTTAAGAACACGGACTATCATCACAAGACTTTTTTAACACCGTATTCGTAAAAAAAGGCGTAGGCCATTATCGAAAGTCTCTCCTCATACGTTAAGTTCTATTCGGTTATAATTTTGTTTGTCCTGCACAGCCGCATCGGTGACTTTCAAGCAAGTTATTTATATCCCCGTGTACGTTCATGTGATAATGGCGAGGCATCAGCAAATAAATGACGCCCCAATAAAAATTAAGGCGTGAGAGCTTGGGAAGTTAATGAGCCTGTGTTCGTCTCTGGCAACACTGCACGAGATTCAGAAGACGAACAAGAAGGGACACACACACACACACACACAAGAGGAAACGAACGCAAGGAAAACGTTTTGCTCTCATCCCAGAATGACTACCTCCCCGGGACACAAGACAAGGGGTCGTATTTTAAGACATTTCGTGGCCCAAGAACACATATTTGACAAGGCTCTCATTTCATAGAGGCTGTGGGCATATCCAGGATTGCTTTTATGACCCTGGTGGTGGTTTGGCTATTCTTCTGTACCATGAACCTGATTAAACGCTCATTATAACCCGACTGACCCCCTCTTTGACCTATAGAAACAGCTGATTTGAGAAGCGAGTGTCTTATATTACCGACCCTTTGGAAACCATGCATTTAGTGAGTGAAGTGGTGGACATAAGACAAGGGGTCGTATTTAAAGACATTTCGTGGCCCAAGAACACATATTTGACAAGGCTTTCATTTCATAGAAGTTGTGGGCATATCCAGGATTGCTTTTATGACCCTGGTGGTGGTTTGGCTATTCTTCTGTACCATGAACCTGATTAAACGCTCATTATAACCCGACTGACCCCCTCTTTGACCTATAGAAACAGCTGATGTGAGAAGCAAGTGTGTCTCATAATACCAACCCTTTGGAAACCATGCATTTAGTGAGTGAAGTGGTGGTCGGGCGAGGCAAGTCGAGTCAGCGGCAATAAAGCATTTCATTCACCCGCCCAACACTTGGCCACTCGTGTGTTTTTGCCGGCCTTCCCTCCCCGTGTTGTTTGCCCTTCCCTCGGCACCGCACACTCAGCACACGCTCAGCACTTGGGCAGCTGAACCAAGCGGGGTGGCAAGATTCTCGAGATGGAAAAAACAAAGAAAAACACGAAAATTGGACTAAAAAGACTAAAACTGGTTTGCTCTATAATTTCATGTGCCGGGAAAATGTGGGTGTTGTGATGTGTTGCTCTGCCCCTCCAGATAAAGAGATATACACAGAAATAGAAAGAAAAAGAAAGAAAAAGAAAAAAAAAGATAAAAAGAAAAATACATATATAGATTGATATAAAGACAGATATTGATAGAAAAAAAATAATAATAAAAGTAGATAAGGTTATTGTAAATAGTAGTAGTAGTAGTAGCAGTAGTAGTAGTAGTAGTAGTAGTAGTAGTAGTAGTAGTAGTAGTAGTGACCTCTCTTTCAGCCACCTCTTTTGATTCTTTTTTTGTAGGAGCAGCGAGTAGCGGGCGTTTTTTTTATTATTGATTCCTTTTTTTGTGCCCTTCAGCTGTCTCCTTTGTTGTAAAAAAAAAAGTAGTAGTAGTAGTAGTAGTAGTAGAATGACAGAAGGAAGGGGTACAAATGGCCGGTTTAGCGATGCGCGGCGGGTCTGGCGGCTGACGTTCTCCCCTCAACATGCATGCACGGATGACCACCACCCGGGCCCGAGACATGCAAATCAAGCACTCCACGCACCCAAACACACCCACCCGACCCCCGGCTGCTCCTCCTCTTCCTCCTCCATCGCTTCCCTTCCAAGCCAAACACACACCCAAGGCCCACCATCCTCCCAGCCTCACCTCCTCCTCCTCCTCCTCTCCCTCCATCATTGCATCCCTTCCTTCCCACTTATGCTGCCGCCAACCTATGCCCCTCCCCAGCTCACCCCCCTACCCACCCCATCCTGTTTGTATTGTGTACCAGCCTACCCCCACCTACCCACCCTGCCTGCCTGCCTACATGCTCGCCCATCGCCCTTGGCCGGCATAATACCCCCGTCTGCTTGCTACCTGGGTATGGCTGGGCCGGTTTGCATGTGTCGAAGTAGCCTGTAGGTGCTTGCTTGATTGGTTAATTGAGCCGCAACTGCAGGTGCCCCGCTGGACTCCCGTGTTGGGGGCGGCGGCGGCGGAATATTAAGAGTGAGGTGATGCTTAAGTGCCAATTACTGAAGGGAAGTGATCGGGACATTACACAGCGGTTAGGGGTGCTCATTGCCGACTGATGCGGAATGGCTGAACGCGTGTTGATTAATAATGGCGAGGGCAGCGCTATTTTTGTTCAGTTTTGTCGTTGCACTAACTGAAGAGAAGTAATGGGAAAATTACAGCGGTTGGAGTGCTTCTAGCCGACTGGTGGAAGGGATGAACGCATTAGTGACCAAAGGGACGCACGTTGGTTGATAATGGCGAGGGCAGCGCTCTTTATGTTAAGTTGTGTCGTTGCAGTTAGTGAAGGGAAATAGCGATCGCAACATTACAGCGGTTAAGGCCATTAGGAGTGCTTGTAGCCAACTGGTGTAATGGCTGAACGCATTAGTGATCAAAGGGACGCACGTTGATTGATAATGGCGTGGGCAGCGCTATTTTTGTTCAGTTCAGCAGCGGTGACTGAAGGGAAGGGATCGGGACATTATACAGTAGTTAGGGATGCTTATAACAGAGTGACGCGGAATGGCTGAAGGCAATAGTGATAGAGTGAACGCACGCTGATTAATAATGGATAAGTTATTTTTGTTTAGTTTCGTCGTAGTGGTTATTGAAGGGAAGTGATCGGGACATTATACAGTAGTTAGGGATGCTTATAACAGAGTGACGCGGAATGGCTGAAGGCAATAGTGATAGAGTGAACGCACGCTGATTACTAATGGATAAGTTATTTTTGTTTAATTTCATCGGAGCGGTGACTGAAGGGAAGTGATTGATTTCTCCTTTTGGTCACTCTACGCTATTCAGGAGCAGTAACTAGCGGGCTTTTTTTTTCATTATTGCTTTCTTCTTTTTTTTACGCCCTTGCACTGTTTCCTCTGCTGTAAAAAAAAAAAAAAAAATTACACAGCGGTTAGGGGCACTTGTAGCGGACTGACGCGGAAAGGCAGAACGCAATAGTGATCGGGGGAAACGCACGAAGATTGTCAATGGCGGAGAGTAATTTTTTTGTGTGGAAAATTGCGGAGTTTCGTCGTAGCGGTTAGTGAAGGGAAGTGATCGGGACATTACGCAGCGGTTAAGGGCACTTGTACAGACTGAAGCGGAATGATTGAGGACGCTATTGATCGGGGAAGTGATTTTACTGATCCTAATAATAAGTGATTTTACTACTACTACTCCTACTACTACTACTACTCTGGCGGAATGATTGAGGACGCTATTGATCGGGGAAGTGATTTTACTGATCCTAATAATAAGTGATTTTACTACTACTACTACTACTATTACTACTACTACTACTACTACTACTATTACTACTACTACTACTACTACTACAACTCTGGCGGAATCATTGAGGACCCTATTGATCGGGGAAGTGATTTTACTGATCCTAATAATAAGTGATTTTACTACTACTACTACTACTACTACTACTACTACTACTACTACTACTATTACTACTACTACTACTTTTTTATACGGGCCTCCATCTATTAGAGTTGCGTTGTGAGCGGTATCTTTTCTCATATCCTTTCACAAAGCAATTCATTGGCCCCACCCCGCCAATGACTGTGGCCGACAACCATCTTCATTTAGTATTACAAACCTTACTAAACATATTTTTCTCAAGGTATTAGAGCTTGTGGCTGTTACGCCGCTGGTACCACCGTCGCCTCAAAGTCCAGGTCGGCTACTACTACTACTACTACTACTACTACTGCAACATTTTAACCGGCCTCCATCAGTTAGAAGTTGCGTTGTGAGAGGCATACTTCTCCCTACACAATTCACTGGCCCCGTCCATGCCAATGACTGTGTGCCCGTCGACCTACTATACTGTGTAACCTACCACTATACTGCTACTTGTGAACACTAAAAGAAATTCAACCCAGCTACCCAGCCAGCCTTTCACCCACCCAACCATTAAGCCAGCCAATCCACCAGTCTGCCAGAACATCACAGACCCACCCAGACAGTCACCCACTTAGTCAGCCACCCAGACAGCCAGTTCGTCACCCAAGTCACAAAGCCAGCCACCAGCAAGTTACCCAGTCAGCCAACTACCCAGCCAGCCAGTCCTTTAGCCACCACGTAAGCCAGTCAGCCAGCCAGCCACCGATTCACTAACCAAAAATTCCCTCAACCAATTTCAAGGGCACCCAACCAGCCTGTCAACGCTCCGGCCAGTCAGCTTGTTGTTACACCAGCCAAGCAGCCACGCACACACACACACACACACACACACATACATACACACACACACACACATACCAGAGGGAAGATGAAGAGGATGAGGAGAGGGGGTGGCAAGGAAAGAAAAGAATAAAGAGGAATATAATGATGAGGAGGAAGAAGAGAGGATGGAGGAGGAAGGGGAGAAGAAGGGGGAGTAAGAGATGGAGGAAGAGGAGGAGGAAACATGGAAGAGCAGGCAACGTATACACAAACACATTCACACACACACAGATGGAAGTATCAAAACATCTCTAGAACACACACACACACACACACACACACACACACACACACACACACACACACACACACACACACACACCTGTCCCCTCACCTGTCCTTCCCTCGGCACGCGTCTCACCGGATATCCGGGAGCCGCCTCGATGCCTCCCGTCCCACGCCCCGCCGCCCACGCCCGCCCACGCCCACCCGCACACGCCCACGCACACGCCCACACCCACACGCACACACCTGCACTAAAGAATATACTTACATACATGCCTGCACACCATAGGGCAATAATCCCTCTCTCTCAATCTACCTATCTATTATCTATCTATCTATTTCTATCAATCTATCAATGTCTATCTTTCTACCAATCTATCTTGGGTGGTGTGCAGAAAGGATAAAGGAGAACAAGGTAAGGAGAAAAGAGTATGAAGAAGAAAAAAAAGAGAAAAGAAAAGAAAAGAAGAGAGGAGAAGAAAGCAGAAGAGGAAAAAACACATACAGCAAGACAAGAGGCAAACCAGAAAAGAGGGAGACAGGAAAACTAGGAATCAGAGAGGTTAGGAAGGAGGAAAATTAGGCAGAAGCATGAACAGGGGGCATTGGAGGGAGGAATGTAATATGAATGAATGGTAACCAATGGAGGGAACTCAGAACTCCACCCAGAATGAGACGAGAATAGATATGAGATGAAGAACGAGTGGAGAGGTGGAAGAAAGAAAGGAACAAGCCACTAACAATATATATAAATAGGAATAGGAAAAAAGAAAGACTAAGAAGGATATGATGTCAGGGAAAGTAAAAACTGATCAAGCAATAAATGATGAATGAAAATGAAGAAGTAGAGAGAAGGGAAGAAACACACATATACAGATAGATAGAAATAAATAACAGGAATGGAAAAAGAAAGACTAAAAAGGATATGATGTCAGGGAAAGTAAGAACTGATCAGTGAACATGAAAATAATGAAAATGAAGAGATTGAAGGAGTAGAGAGAAGGGACGAAACACACATATACAGATAGATAGAAATAGATAACAGAAATGGAAAAAAATAAAGAGTAAAAGGATTTAACGTCAGAGGAAATCAAAACTAATACCAAAACAAGTAATAAATGAAAATTAAGAAAGTTTGTTGAAGTAGAGAGAATGAAAGGGAAAAAACACACGACTAAAAGAGGTAGAAAGGAAACAGAATAACCAAAAGGAAATGAAAGGAGACTGGGAGAATTATAACACAATAAACACTCAAAGAAATGAAGAGAAGATGATGAAGGAAGAAAAAGAAGAAAATATGGGAAAGAAGAGATAGATGTAAGCGAAGAAAGAGAGAGAGAGAGGAAAGAGGAAGGAAACAAGCTTATACAGACAAAGAGGAAGGGAAGAAGAGTAGGAAGAAGAATGTACAAGAAAATCAGTAAAAAAAAAGAAAAAAAGAAAAGTAGGAGGAGAGTTAATAACGTGAAGTGAAGAAAATGGAGGTTCTTATGAGAGAGAGAGAGAGAGAGAGAGAGAGAGAGAGAGAGAGAGAGAGAGAGAGAGAGAGAGAGAGAGAGAAAGGGGGGAGATAGACACGCGTCAGGATTAACACAGCGTAAAGTCACGGGTCCCTCCTCCTCCTCCCCCACCTTGCCCACTCCTCTCCCTCGCTTCCCATCACCTGTTTCCTTCACACTGCCTCACCTGCCGCCACCTGTTCCTCGGATAATCAAAGACAGTGTTGCCAAGGTCTATGTTTTTTCCCCTCACCTTTTTGGGCTATTTTCCGACAAGTCCGCGGGAAGGATTTAGGAAGTCGCGGGTTGCGGGTTGAGGTCCATGGGCTATTTTCTGCTTTTTTTTTTTTTTCAGGAGAGTCGCGGTTTGCAGGTCTGGGCTCAATGGGTTGTATAGATCATGTCACCAATTCACTAATCAATGCCTTCTAACTTATCTTTACGTCATTACTGTCCTCATTATCGTTACAAAAGTAGCAATTCGATTATAATTATTCTCATGTTGGGCTATTTTTATGCTATTTTTATATCAGGGGAGTCGCGGGTTGCAGGGTGCTGGACTCAAGGGTTTTATATTTCTTAACGCTAATTCACTAATCTTTACCTTCTAACTTATCTTTACATCATTACAGTACTCATTATCATCATTACAGTAGGAGTTTGGCTATTTCTACTTTTATTTTGGGCTAGTTTGTGCTATTTTCAGAGGGCAAATCCGCGGGTAACTCCGGTAGTGACTTGGCAACACTGGCCCAAGAGGAGGAGAAGGAGGAGGCGGAGACATGGAAGAGAGGGTAACACCGAACCACTTGATACGCTTTGCCTTGCTGGGTTTGTCCATTTGTAGGTAATTGCGGCGATATTTTTGTATGGTATTAAGGGAGAGTCAAGTTGTGTGAAGGGATTGGACGAGGAGGAGCAGGAAGCGGAAGAGGAAGAGGAAGGGGGACGGAAGAGGAGGGGAGGAGAAGCATAAGAAGAAATAAGAAGATGAGAAAGAGGAAAATAATGTTGGGGAGGAAGGGAAGGTGAAGGAGGGAGAGGAGAAGCAGGAAGCGGAAGAGGAAGAGGAGGGGGAAGGAAGAATAGGGGAGAAGAAGCATAGGAAGAAGAAATGAGTAGGGGAGGAGGAGGTGAAGATAGAGAAGGAAGAGGAAAATAATGGTGGGGAGGAAGGGAAGGCGGAGGAAGGAGAGAAGAAAGGAGGAGGAGAAGGAAAATGAGAGGGGAAGAAGCAGAAGAAAAAGAAGAAGTATGAAGAGAAGATGGCAAAGGAAGAGGAGAATAAATGTAAAAAGGATGAGAAGGAGAGAAGTAAGAGGAAGAGGGGGAGGAGAAAGAGGAGGGGGAGGAGGAGGAGGAGGAGGAAACAGGAGCCTTCAGTTCACTCCCAACACAACAAATGAACGATCAAAGTTATGTCTAAAGTAATTGATCGTTCTCGCGCTGACTACTTCGGCAGGATGTTTGTTCCCGTGGCGGAGAACTCTGGGCGAGGAAAAAAATGACGATGTGTGTGTGTGTGTGCGTGTGTGTGTGTGTGTGTGTGTGTGTGTGTGTGTGTGTGTGTGTGTGTGTGTGTGTGTGTGTGTGTGTGTACGTCTTACATTCGTAGTTCCTCGCTATAAACTCGAGCGCAGTATTAGCTTCATTACAATGCTTCGTATGCTTCAGGTCACTCGTAGTAAAGACCCCAAGATCTGAGTTACCATGCACGACCCGCAGAGGCTTCCTATGCATGGCGGGTGCAGGGTTACTATTTCTGGACCAAAACTGCATGACTCTACACTTGTCAGATTCAACTTGACAAGACCGCCTCAGGATGTTCGCAGGTGTACGTATTTGGTGACTCGATCCGGTTCTGAGATATTTTGGTAACAGACAGACAGACAGACAGACAGACGGACGGACGGCCAGAGAAGAAAACAATATCATACTTCTCACTACACGGTAACAGCAATGACGATGATGATGATAACAACAACAACTACAACATCATCAACTACAACAATAATAATAATAATAATAATAATACCCACAACAACAACAGCGAGAGATAATAACCCACCGCTCGTAACCTTCACGCTGGATGGCTGAAACAATTTGGACAATTAGCCAATCAGACTGAAGTACTCCTCCTCCAGACAAGATAATTGGGCGGTTAGGCGGAGCGGCATTAGTAGTCTGGAGAGGACATCGCGGGGAGGAGGAAGAGGGAAGAAGAGGAGGAGGGAAGGGAGAGGAGGGAAGGCGGGAGCGAAAAAGAGGATGATGGAGGTGGAGGTAGGAAGAGATATATTCATTATTAATAACATCACGGGCCTTGGATAAATCTTGGAGGAGGAGGAGGAGGAGGAGGAGGAGGAGGAGGAGGAGGAGGAGGAGGAGGAGGTAGTGATGATAGTGGTGGTGGTGGTTGTTTTGGTATGTGTGGAAATGGTGATGAAGGGAGCAGACTGGAGGTGATGGTGACAGTAGTAGTAGTAGTAGTAGTAGTAGTAGTAGTAGTAGTAGTAGTAGTAGTAGTAGTAATTGACCCTTTAAACATCACTTTCTCCCCCAATAAAAGGTCACCTCGCCCTATCCTGCCCCTAAGAAGGCTTCGGGTGACAACAGGTGCGGCGGCGCGGCCTCAGGTGACCCCCGCCGCCGCCAATCGCCAGGTGCAAGGTGTGACCCGAGCAGCCAGCATCACCGCCGCCGCCGCCACCGTCCCCCGGCAAACACTCGCCTGGTTAAACAGTGCCAGAGGGTGCCTTGGCTAGACCAGTTTTTAGGAAGAGCTGGGAGGGACACACACGCTTGCCTACACACACACACACACACACACACACACACACACACACACACACACACACACACACACATACTTCATTTGTCTTTTTTTCCATTTTTTCCATGTCATCTTTTGTACAGAGACAGCAAGTTAAGCGCATTTTCTTTATAATTTTGTTTTTTTTCTTACCATCCTTCACACACACACACACACACACACACACACACACACACACACACACAGGCGGGGTCCATGCACTGAGGTTGACAGCTTACGAGCGCCCCGACGGCATTCCTTCCCCAAATGAGACGCCCAAGAAGGTCCTCCCGGCCGCTGCATCTCCTGCATCACCACGTCCAGCGGCGGCCGTCCACTCCCCTGCCGCCCCCCCTGTTACCCACCCTACCACCCACCCCCCTGCCCCCCACCCTGTTACCTACCCTACCACCCACCCCACGAGCTAATAGGATGTCCACCCACCCTGTCACCCACCCTACCAGTTATATAGCTTCATGTCCACTCCCCTGCCACCGACGACCTTCAACACCCTCTGCCAGCCATACCCGGGCGTCCACCCACCCTGCCACCTACCCTGCCAGTTATATAGCTTCATGTCCACCCCCCTGCCACTGACCTGCAACTCCCCCTACCTACTATGATCAGACACCCACCCTACCACCCACTCTACCAGCTAGCTCCATGCCCACCTTCCCTGCCACACACCCTACCAGATAACAGATCGCCTACCCATCCTTTTTCTCATCCAACTAATCACCCTACCAGCTGGACACATCCCTACCCTGCCAGTCACCCTGCAATCCACCCGGACACCCTACCTACCAGCCAGCTACACATTCCTACCCTGCCATCCGCCATACCAGCCAGATGGACTTCACTCTACCCTGTCACCCTCCGTATCAGTCAGCCGGACATCCTCGTACCCTGCCAGACATTCAAACGTTGATATCTGAGGATGCCCGGTACGTCAAACACCCTGCCATATACTTAACCACCCTAATCAAGAATAGCAATTGTGTGGCCCTGCTTAGTGGTTTTATCAAGAGCCTGTTAATCGTACACTATCAACAGTCAGTCAGTCAGTACCTAAGCCACCCCTTCACCCACTCATCCAATCAGTCAGCCAGCCAGCTATCGATTAACTAACCAGTGATTCAGCCGTCCACTCGCAAGGACATCCACTATAAGGTCATCAACCCGGCTCGTCTGCTTGTTGCTTAACCGGGCAGACTACAGGTTACCTATTCACATAGTTCATTACCCAGCCACCCGGGAGGTTCTTGTGTCCAGTTACTAGTGCTGAGCCACACTTTTTTACAGTAACGGAAGCAGCTCAAGGGCAAATACACCTTAGTTCTTCACCTTACTTGCTTGTTGCTTAACCGGGCAGACTACAGGTAACCCATTCACATAGTTCATTACCCAGCCACCCGGGAGCTCTTGTGTCCAGTTACTAGTACTGAGCCACACTTTTTTTACAGTAACGGAAGCAGCTCAAGGGCAAATAGGGTAGGCGGTGGCTGAGTGGTAGCATGCATCCACCCACCCACATGTCCGTCCATCATGAATTCCAGCCAATTGGACGCATAGTCGAGGGTTAATCAGGCAAATGCCAACCAGTCAGCGGCGGATTGCAATCGAACAAGCCATCTAACCAGTGTGTGGGGACCCTGACAGCCGCCCGACAACCAGACAACCACAAAACCAGCCTGACACACATTCGAGTAGGCAGTTCACGAGTCAGCCATTCAGCCATCATAACAAACTCACCCACTCACTCAACCGTATCTGTCACCTAACCTAACCTAACCTAACCTAACCACACAGTTACCGGGAGCCTCCTCGTCTGGAAACATTTTTGGGGGCGTATCATTTTTGGAAGTTTCACGAGTCACCCATTCAGCCATCATAAAAAAAAAAACATCCACTCAACCGTATCTGTCACCTAACCTAACCTAATCTAACAACCACATAGTCACCGGGAGCCTCGTCTGGAAGCATTTTTTGGGCGTATCATTTTTTGGAAGTTTCACAAGTCACCCATTCAGCCATCATAATAAACCCACCCACTCAACCGTATCTGTCACCTAACCTAACCTAACCACACATAGTCACCAGGAGCCTCCTCGTCTGGAAACATTTTTTTGGCGGGTAGCATTTTTTAAAGTTTCCCGAGTCACCCATTCAGCCCTCATAACATACCTAACCTAACCTAACTTAACCGTATCTGCCAGCTAACCTAAGCTAACCTAACCTAACCTAACCTAACCACCACAGTTTTTTTTTTTTTTTTTTTTTTTACAGCTAAGGAGACAGCTCAAGGGCGCAAAGAAAAAAAAAGAAAAAAAGGCCCGCTACTCACTGCTCCCGAACTGTTACCGGGAACCTCGTCTGTAAACATTTTTGGGGGCGTATCATTTTTGGAAGTTTCACGAGTCAGCCATTTAGCCATCATAACAAACCCACCCAGTCAGCCGTATCTGTCACCTTTGTCATACACGATCCACCGACGAGGACCACGCACACCCTCGCAGCTCCGCCTGGGAACATATTTTGGAAGCAGCTTATTTGGTAGTTCCCCGGACAGTAAGTAGGCAGTTCACGAGTCAGCCATTCAGCCATCAAGACAAACCAACCTACTCAACCGTATCTGTCAGCTTTGTCATACACGATCCACCGATGAATAACACCTCGCCAACACGCATACACTCACCGGGAGCTCCACCTAAGAATATTATTTTGGTGTCTTGGAAGTAGCATTTTTGGAAGTTTCCGGACAGGTTTTTTTCCAGGGCGGACATGGCTGGCGGGCGCGTAGCAGGCCTGAGTCTGGTGAGTCTACACGAGGCTGGCAAATGCTGTACGCGGCCGCCGGCAGACAAGCCTCTTCGCCACCACAAGGTTATGCTCAACAATAGCCGCCGAGGAGGGACAAAAAAGTTAAAACATACCAAAATTGTCGTTAAGGTCAGCCCGTTACTTGTCCAATACCTGTGTCTGATTAAGCTGTTGGCCGAACCACCTGTGTGGCCAGACACCCTCGGCAGCCCTGGGATGAGGCGGTGTGAGGGCGTGTGTCTGTGTGTGTGTGTCTGTGTTTGTGACTACGCTATAACACAGACGAGAAATGAGAACTTTATCGGTGCAGAAAGGAAGACTTTTTTCTTTTTTTTTCTTTTTTTATAGCAGAGGAGACAGTGCAAGGGCGTAAAATAATAATAATAATAATAATAATAATAAAAGCCCGCTACTTACTGCTCCTAACCTTACAATTACCTACTATTTACTACCTTACATTTGGCTATATTGCAGTAAAGAAGATTATTGTGCTGATACCTTCTCAGAAACACGCGTCTAGTAATGCACTCGAGCTAATGTATATGCTGTCCTACATCATATTGCAAGAGTTAATCAGTATATCCATTCCATCACTTCCATTGGTAAACTCTGGAACAAGACTTTAATTCCTCTGTATATCACTTTCCTACGACTTAACTCAAGACATCAAGCCTATGCATTCAATCAAAACCTCTCTCAGCAAATTTGATCATTATTTCGGCATCCCTTAAGTCATTTTCGTGTTCCGGTCTTTCTTTCATGGTAATTTATTCTGTCCTTGTCCTGCCTCCCTTACCATAAACAAAACAAATAGGGGTTATGTCGGCAGCGGCACAAGCCATAAAGGAGAGGAAATTCCAAGCGTGTGACTGTAAGAGCGGCCGAGCCATCACGTAGAGAGCATACCAGGACGTGCAGTTTGCCAGTCACTCATATTTGACAAGGCTATCGTAGGAGTCATGGGCATTTCCAAGGGTAGTTTTGTGCCCCTGGTGGTAGGTAGTGTGACCCTTCCTCTGCATCATGGACCTAAAAAAGAAACTAATGACAACCCGAATGATCTCCTTTGGCATTTAGAAATAGTTGTGACGGGCGGAAGCGCTCAAAATACAGACTCAGAAGTGTTTGAAAAGACGGGCACTGAGTCGGTATTCTCAGACGCATTCACCTCTCACATCAAATACTTCCAAAGGCCGAAAAGGAGATCAGTCGGGTCCTCATGAGTGTTTCCTTGTGATCACGGTACAGAAGAAGGGTCAAACTACCACCAGGGTCATTAAACTACCCCTGGAAATGCCCCGAACTCCCACGAAAGCCTTGTCAAATAGGTGATCTTGGGCGCCGGTTGAGAAGACGGGACCTGAGCAGAACACTAAGCAAACCACGCCGGCCGCTGTGATTGGCGCATACCTCGGCCCAGCATTAATGACGGTACAGAAGAAGGGTCAAACTACCACCAGGGTTATAAAACTACCCCTGGAAATGCCCCGAACTCCCACGAAAGCCTTGTCAAATAGGTGATCTTGGGCGCCGGTTGAGAAGACGAGACCTGAGCAGCACACTAAGCAAACCACGCCGGGCGCTGTGATTGGCGCATACCTCGGCCCAGCATTAATGACGGTACAGAAGAAGGGTCAAACTACCACCAGGGTCATAAAACTACCCCTGGAAATGCCCCGAACTCCCACGAAAGCCTTGTCAAATAGGTGATCTTGGGCGCCGGTTGAGAAGACGGGACCTGAGCAGAACACTAAGCAAACCACGCCGGCCGCTGTGATTGGCGCATACCTCGGCCCAGCATTAATGACGGTACAGAAGAAGGGTCAAACTACCACCAGGGTCATAAAACTACCCCTGGAAATGCCCCGAACTCCCACGAAAGCCTTGTCAAATAGGTGATCTTGGGCGCGGGAAGGGCTGAGAAGACGGGGCCTGAGGAGCACACCAAGCACACCACGCCGGCCGCTGTGATTGGCGCATACCTCGGCCCAGCATCTCCCACAGGCGCATGCAGGGAAAAAGTCCGCATGCCAAGGAGCCTCGCTTAACTCTTTTTTCTTATTACCGCCTTACTTATTTACTTATTTATTTATTATGTTTATTGTCCCAGGAGGCGGGGTAACCAGTCCTCCAAGCGCGTCCTGTGGCGGGGTAAGATACGTCCCATTGTCTGCAGCGAGATGGAGGCGATAGAGAAAATAATAAATAAACAAATAAATAAATAAATAAATAAATAAATGCCTCGCCCAGAAAACAATATTACAACCACACTTATTATTATTATTATTATTATTATTATTATTATTATTATTATTATTATTAGTAGTAGTAGTAGTAGTAGTAGTGTTATTATTATTATTATTATTATTATTATTACTTTTGGGGGGCTCTTTTTTTTCAATCCATAAATATATAACTAAAGGATAGGAATAAATGCATGTATACAACAATTCTCTCTCTCTCTCTCTCTCTCTCTCTCTCTCTCTCTCTCTCTCTCTCTCTCTCTCTCTCTCTCTCTCTCTCTCTCTCTCTCTCTCTCTCTCTCTCTCTCTGTGCCTCGGGAAACTTGTTCACAAATTCCACACACAACGCTGCCCAGACGTCATCTATAACTCGACCACACTCCTCCTCCTCCTCCTCCTCCTTTCTTCTCTTCCTCCTCCTCCTCCTCCTCCTAACCTGTAAGGGATCCAACACCTCAAATTCAGGATGTAAAAAATACCAATGTTTTTAGCTGCTTACAAGACGACATTCCTCAGCTGTAATCTCCCTCACCCCCCGCGACCCCCCCCATGCCCCCCTTCTCTCTCTCTCTCTCTCTCTCTCTCTCTCTCTCTCTCTCTCTCTCTCTCTCTCTCTCTCTCTCTCTCTCTCTCTCTCTCTCTCTCTCTCTCTCTCTCTCTCTCTCTCTCTGTTTTTCTTTATTTCCCTTTCTCTTTATATATACTTTTTTAATTCTTTATTTTTCTCCGTTTTCTTTATTTTTTTTCTCTTTATCTTTATCTAGTTTCTTCATCTCTTTCTTTTTATCTATATTTCTTTATCTATCTATCTATCTATCTATCTATCTATCAATCTATTCATATTTACCAAAAATTTCCTATTGCTCCTTCCGTTCTCTTCCTTTTCTTCTCTTTTTTTTCCTTTTTCCCTTCTTTTCCTGCCTCTTAGTAACGTAACATTCTTCTTAAATATTTATTATCATACTTTTCCTCGTTTCATCATTTTTTATTAACTTTCCTTTCCTTCCTTCCTCTCTTGATTCCTTCCGTTCTCTTCTTTTTCTCCTCTTTTTTCTTTTTTCCCTTCTTTTCCTGCCTCTCAGTAACTTAACATTTCTCAAACATATTTATTATCATACTTTTCCTCTTGTTTCATCATTTTTTATTAACTTTTCTTTTTTCCTCTCTTCATACTTCTTCTCTTTCCGCTCTTTTCCTGCCTCTTAGTAATTTAACATTCCTCTTATATATTAAATTTTATCGTCAAACTCTTCCTCTTGCTCCTCTTACATATTTATCGTCAAACTCTTCCTCTTCCTCCTAGTTTTCTCTCCTAACTTTCCTGTAACACATTCGCCCTCTCCCTCCTATCCCCTGCTCCATCCCTCCTTCCCTTCCTTCTCTCCCTCTCTCCCCTTTCCTTCTCTCCTTCCCCCATTCCCTACCTCTCCTTTTCCCTTCTCTCTCTTACCTTCTCTTTCTCCCTCTCCCCTTCCCTTTTCTCTCATCCCCCCATTCCTTCCTTTTCCCCTCCCCTTCCCTTCTTTCCCCTTCCTTTCTCTCACTCTCTCTTTTCCTCGCTCCTTCCCTTCTCTCTTACGCCCCATCCTTCCCTCTCCCCTTCCTTCCCTTTCCCCTCCCCTTCCCTTCTTTCCCCTTCCTCTCTCTCACCCCCTCTTTTCCTCGCTCCTTCCCTTCTCTCTTACGCCCCATCCTTCCCTCTCCCCTTCCTTTCTAAGCCAACCCCCTCCTCCCCCCCTCTATCGCCCCTCCTTCACACTGCATTAACCCGGCTCCTGATGGGGACTGATAGGGCTCGGGAGCTCGACGTCTGCCTCGGCCCCTAAAAAAATGCTCCCATCAGACGAGAGAAAGAAAAATGTACTTTGTTTGGCTTCTGAGTGACCGTCCGATGCAATGATTGTGGCGGGTTGGGTGAACGGTCCGGTGTGGGGGGCAGAGGGGGATGTGTGGAGGGTTTGGGGTTGTATGTTTGGGGAAGGGGCTTGTTGTGGGAGGGGAGGAAGGGGATGTGTGTGAGTAGAGGTTGTGTGTTGAGGGTAGTGTGGGGATTGTGGGTTGGAAGGGGAGGAGAGGGTTGTGGGGGGGTTGAACGGTCTGGTGTGTGTGTGGGGGGGGGGGCAGAGGGGGATGTTTGTGTGTGTGTGGGAGGGGGGGGGTTGTATGTTTGGGGAAGGGGCTTGTTGTGGGAGAAGAGGAAGGGGTTGTGTGTTGGGAGAGGTTGTGTGGGGAGGGAGGAGAGGGTTATGGGGGGGGGGGGTTGACGATTGTATATGGGGGGAAGGGGATTGTTGTGTGAGGGGAAGAGGGGATTGTGTGTGTGAGTAGAGGTTGTCTGTTGGGGAGGTTGTGTGGGGATTGTGTGGGGAGGGAGGAGAGGGTTTTGGGACAACTACTACTACTACTACTACTACTACTACTACTACTACTACTACTACTACTACTACTACTACTACTACTACCTAATCCAATATCGTAAGACTAACCACATGAATGAACTCTCTCGCTCCACATTTCCTCCTCCTTCCTCCTCTCTCCACCTCTTAACCTATTCGTCTATCCACAATCCTCCTCCTCCTCCTCCTCCTCCTCCTCCTCCTGCTCCTCCTCCCGGGCCAACTCGATACCCCCGCCGCCCATCAGCTCTGTTCTGCGCGGGCCATCAGCTTCCAATCCCACTAGACAAGTTGCGATCCTGCCCAGTCACGTCTCGACCCCACTCAGACCGGTTAGGGAGGCGGAGAGGTGGGACGGGGGGAGAGGAGGGGGAAGTGGGGATAGGAAGGAGAGGGATGGGTAAGGAATGGGGGTAATGGAGGAGGAATGGTGGAGAAGTGGAGAGAAAGGGAAAGAAGGGTTGGTTGTTGTGGAAGACTGTCTTGTCACTGTTTATGATATGGAGGAGGAGGAACAAGAGGAAGAAGAGGACATAAAACAACATTAGAAAGAAAAGAACATAAGAACTTTAAAAAAGAAAAGAAGAACAGAAGAACATCAAGAAGAAAGGAACATAAGAAAGAAGAAGAGGAGGAGAGAAGAGGAAGAGTGAAGTGAAATAAGAAAATGGAATACACAGACAGGAAAGGGAAGCAGGAAGACGAAGAAGGGGAAGAAGGAAGAATAGGTAATGAAAGAGGGGAAGAAGAAAAGAAAGAAAAAATATGTTGCAGAAAGGATAAAAAAGGACAAATGAGCGTAAAAAGAGAGAAAAGAGAGGAAAGAAGTGACGTAACAGAGAGAGAGAGAGAGAAATATATCAGGTGATCAAGGATATGAGAGAAGGATTGTAAATTGATTTGGTGTATGACAAAGAGACGTGAAAGACTAACTCCTTGGGTGAGGGGGGAGAAGGGGGACGGGGGATGGGGGTGTGGAAGGAAGGGGGGAGGGGGGAGTGGGGAAAGAGCAAGAGGAATAGCGGGGGAAGAGGAGGAGTAGGAGAGACAGAGGAGTAGGGATTGCAGAGAAGGAGTAAGGGGAGGAAAGAAGGAGGGGGAAGGGAAAGGGTAGTCTGAGGGATGCCGATTTCCCCCCACAATCCCCTCCTCCCCTCACACAACAACCCCCTTCCCCCCCACATACCATCCTCAACCCCCCCCCCCATAACCCTCTCCTCCCTGGGCACGTGAGGCGGGGAAAGTAGTGACGCAATGGGGTGATAGGGAGCAAACAGTTGATAATGGGAGAGAGGGAGACTTAGAAATCATAATAACGATGAAAATGGAGAAACAGAGAGGAGGAGAGCAAAAGGAGGTGGAGTAGGGGTGGAAGGGAGAGAGGAGTAAGGGGAAGAGCAAAAAAAGTAGGGGGGGGAGGAGGTGGGGAGGTAGGAGAGGGAGACAGGAGTGGGGAGATGAAGTGGGGGAGAAGATGGGGAAAGTAAGAGGAGGTGGAATAGAGGTGGAAGGGAGAGAGGAGTAAGGGGAAGAGCAAAAAAAGTAGGGGGGGAGGAGGGGGGGAGGTAGGAGAGGGAGACAGGAGTGGGGCGATGAAGTGGGGGAGAAGAGAGGGAGAGAGGAGTGGGAGGAAGAGAGCAAAAGGAGAAGTCGGGAGAGTAAGAAGATGTTGGAAGAGGTAAAGGAGGAGCAAGAAGAGAAGTAAGTGGGGAGGAAGAGGAGTGGGGGAAGAGTAAGGGGGGGGGGGGCGATCGAGATGGCTGACAGTCTCGTATCTTCAACATCAGAATGTAAATTAGGCAAGGATTAGGAGCGAGTCGAGGATTGGTTTTAACATGACAAAGCGCATCAAATGACTGGAAATTTCACAGCACAAGACGTTCCAATAGTCCTCCTCCTCCTCCTCCTCCTCCTGGTTCACTCAGAAGAAGAGGAAACTTAAATTGTATCGTAATATATATACTGCATACTTTCCGAGCAACACAAGAAGCCGCCATGAATTTAACTTGCTAAGAATGTTACTTTTATCACGGCAAGTCGCATGAAGGTCCTGAATATTTTACAGCATAAGATCCCTCTCCTCCTCCTCCTCCTCTAGCAAGACGCTGCTCCCACAAAAAAAAAAATACACAAGATGCTGAACTAAAGAGAGAGCTCAACTTCTATCTTGATCTTCCCCTCCTCAAAGCATTCAAGTCGTAGGAAGGAGGAATTACAGCAGAAGAAAGAATGCCGTAGAGTTTACCAGTGCAGATGGTTTAAGGGTGAAGACACAGGTCAACTCAAGCATTAGGAAGCTGGACAGTAACGTAGTGAGCTGGAGGAGAAAATGCTATGCGTCGAACCAGGAAAAGAAGAGAAAAAGAATAAGATTAAGAAGCGTTGAGCAGTGAGGTAAGGGAGAGGTAGCTAAATAGTTTGAATAGTGATCTGCAGCGAGAAAAGTAAAGAGGATAAAAATAGACTCAGATAAAGAGCGAAAATATGAGAAAGAACATACTAATTAAAAAAGGACATTTGATAAAGAGGAACGAGCTGTCGCTGAAGGCTTAAAGGAACGGCTGTGTGAACGAGTGTGTGTCTCAGGTTATGTTTTTAATAAATGTGTGTGTGTGTGTGTGTGTGTGTGTGTGTGTGTGTGTGTGTGTGTGTGTGTGTGTGTGAGAGAGAGAGAGAGAGAGAGAGAGAGAGAGAGAGAGAGAGAGAGAGAAGGGAGTGCTGAGTTGCAGATATGTCAGACAGCAACGACCTGGCGTGGCCCTAACAAGCAGCGAGTCAGCATGCAAGGGTCAGCGCTGATTAGGGAAGGAGGAAGGAGGAAGGAAGAGGAAGAGAAGGAAGAGGAGGTAAAGGTAAAGTTGGGAGCATACGCCATAGCTACGCGTGGCGGCGGTGGTCACCTCCGTCACACTGGCCCTTGGAGTCTGAGGTGGGAGAAACCCTTAACCCGACCAAGGCCAGTGTGACATCCGGGTTACCAAGGTTCACCTTCACCAGATTTCCCCATGCATTCATTTATAGACCACCACAAATAGAAGTCTGATAAATTGTTGAGCAGGATCTCTTATTTCTGAAACCGTGCTGGGTATCGGAGGTTGCTATTGAGGATTCTGGTTATTTGTCTTAGGATAGCTAGAAGACTGGAAGACCTGTATCAAATCTATCCGTAGATGTCTATTCTCCTAAAACTCTGGCTATATGACATCGCTAGGGACATAAGTTATTTCAGTTTGCATATATACACGGAAACAGGTAACAGATAGTCTATTGGCTCATCATGAGGTTGTCCGTCCTAATGATTTAATTTGCCCGACACCCACTTCGTACCAGCCATGGAAAAATTCTGATAAATTGTTGAGCAGGATCTCCTATTTCTGAAACCGTGCTGGGTATCGGAGGTTTCTATTGAGGATTCTGGTCATTTATCTTAGGATAGCACACTGATCCCTATTTTACATTTATTTTTGTTTATTTATATGCGTAATAAAAACTGTTATGTGTTCTTCTTGGCCTCGAAACCCATTTTTTTATTTTCATAGTCGCGTTAACTATTTCGGACGAGGACAAGGAGGAGGAGGAGGAGGAGGAGGAGGAGGAGGAAACGGAGGTGAATGAGGCATAAGCAAGGGAATGCAAAATGAAGATAGATGTGAGGAAGAGGGTTGACTGAGAACGAATAGGAAGAGGAAGAGGAGAAAGAGGAAGAGGAGGAAGAGGGGGAAGAGAAGGAGGAGGAGGAGGAGGTATAAGAGTGAAGGTGGAAGGTGGAAGGATGAGTAAGGAAAAGTGAAGGAGGTGGAGAGATGTGAGGAAAGAGGGTGGAAGAGGAGGAAGAGGAGAAGGAGGAGGTGGAGGTGGAGGAGGAGGAGGGCGGCAATGTGTGGTATGCTTATAAAAACTCCGATAGGACGGTGACCTCTCCTCCTCCTCCTCCTCCTCCTCCCGCTCTCCCCGTCGTGTCATCTTCGCCTCTCTCTCTCACTCTCTCTCTCTCTCTCTCTCTCTCTCTCTCTCTCTCTCTCTCTCTCTCTCTCTCTCTCTCTCTCTCTCTCTCTCTCTCTCTCCCGCCCCCACCCCAAGACAGTGTTCTCATGGGCGTCTGGAAACTCTCCCTCTCTCTACCTCTCTCTCTTCCAATCCACCTTCCTTCTCTTCTTCCCTATCTCCTCCTCCACTTCTCCTCTCCTCACCTCTCTTCCCCCCCCCCCCGGCCTGGACAGCTCCCCAAGACAGTGTTCTCATGGGCGTCTGGAAAACAATCACCCCTCGGGCTCTTTCTCGGCTCTCCAACTGAATTAATTAAGCTTTGGACGCTGCTGCCCTCCCTCGCTCGCCTTACCTCAACGCTGACCCACCTCCTTCCCCGTCCTCCTCTGTCTCTTTCTCTGTCTCCTCTTCTCTGTCTTCTCTTCCTTTACTTCTATTTCTTCTTCTGTTTTCCCTGTTTTCTCATTTTTCTTATTTGTTTCCTTTTTCTCTGTCTCAATCTTCTGTTCTCCTGTCTCCTTCTTTTCCTTATCTGTCTCCTCCTTCACCTCTTCCTTCTTTCCCTCCTTCTCTTTACTCCTTTTTTCGCTGCCTTCTCTGATTCCTTCCTTCACTCCTTTCTTTCAATCCTCTTCCTTCTCCTCATCGTCCTCTTCCTCCTCTTTCTCCTTCTCTTCTCTGATTTCTTCCTTATCTCCTTTCTTTCCCTCCACTTCCTTCTCCTCCTCCTCCTCTTCACTGCCTTTCCTGATTCCTTCCTTCACTCCTTTCTTTAAATCCTCTTCCTTCTCCTCATCGTCCTCTTCCTCCTCTTTCTCCTTCTCTTCTCTGATTTCTTCCTTATATTCTCACTTCCCCCACCTCCTTTTTCTCCTCCTTTCATTCTTCTAACTCTCCTTTAGTCCTTACTTTTCTCCACTTTTGGATCTCTTTATGTTGCCTGCTCTTCCATGTGTAAGGTTTCCTCCTCCTCCTCCCTATCCCTAATTCCCTCTTTACTCTTCCCTCTTCTCCACCTCCTTCTCCTAATTCTTTCCTTACTATGGCCCTCCCCTCCTCCTCCTCCTCCTTTGTTTACATCGTCGCTTCCCAACCCAAGCCGAGATTAGATCCAGGTTGCATCCCGGCGACTCTCTCTCTCTCTCTCTCTCTCTCTCTCTCTCTCTCTCTCTCTCTCTCTCTCTCTCTCTCTCTCTCTGGATTACATTATTATCGAAGTAAAAGAAAAAAAAGGAGAAAAATACATATAAAAACTTTGAACGTAGAAAAAAAACAATGACAAAAATAGCTCACGGACACACACACATACGAACGAACGAACGAACGAACGAACCAATGAAAAAAAAATGATAATTGGGAAAAAAATAAACTTAAAACAAAAAATAATAATAAAGAAAAAAAATCAGCCAACCTTTTGTGTCGCTCCGTGGAATGTCGTCTTGAGCGTTGCCGTCTGAGGGTCACCATTTAGAGAGAGAGAGAGAGAGAGAGAGAGAGAGAGAGAGGGGGGGGGGGGTGACTGTGTGTGTGTGTGTGTGTGTGTGTGTGTGTGTGTGTGTGTGTGTGTGTGTGTGTGTCATTAAGTCCGTATTTTCTCACTTTCCGCTTCGACTTTCACCTTTCTGGTATTTAAGAATGGAATGGCGGGAGGAGGAGGAGGAGGAGGAGGAGGCAATACGAAGGGACTGAGGAAGTATAACGCAAATATCGAAGGTTTTGAGAAAGGAGAGAAGGAAGGAAGGAGGTGGAGGAAGAGAAGGAAGAGAAGGAAGGAAGGACGTGAAGGAAGAGAAGGAAGGAAGGACTTGAAGGAAGAGCTGATGGAGGGGCATTACAAGGGTGACATTTGTAGTGCTAATAACAGAAAAATAGGCCTTATTGCTTGACTCTCTCTCTCTCTCTCTCTCTCTCTCTCTCTCTCTCTCTCTCTCTCTCTCTCTCTCTCTCTCTCTCTCTCGTAAATGAAGTAATACTAGGGAAATTAAGAGTATATGACGCTTTATTATTGCTATTATTATTATTATTATTATTATTATTATTGACCTTTTCCTTCTTCATCTGCTTTTCATTTTTTCTTATTTTTATTCCTTTTTCTTTCTTTTCTTTCTTCTCATTATTATTATTATCATTATTATTATTATTATTACTACTACTACTACTACTACTACTACTACTACTACTACTATTATTATTATTATTATTATTGCCTTCACACCATTGCCAGGGTTCGCCGCGTCAACACTCCCGCCCATAACATTCACATCCCCGGCATCATCTTCAGCCACCACCGGCCCACCGCAGGTATATCAATGACATCATTAATACAAGCTCTCCTTGACACCGCCTCCATGAGCATCAATCAGCCAGAACTTGTTTCCTGCGAGCTTGTTTTATGAACCGTCCAACATATTAATTTCGTGTTAGTAATTATATTGTATTGTTTTTTTTTTGCGGCTGTTGTTGTTGTTGTTTACAGTAAAGAAGGTAACTCAATGGAAAGGAGAAGAAACGAAAAACCTAGACAGAAGCAAAGAACGATACGCTGATAGCAAAATTATAGGAGGTAAAGTTTGTAGAATTCAACGAAAGCGGAAAGTAGTTTAAGAGGCTGGTTTTTATTCTGAATTGGTAAAGATAAACATTTCTCAGTAAGGCAGAGCTTAGAACACGGCCGCTATTCGCACAAAACTCTTTCAGAACACTACCTAAACACAAGATCATCGTATACTATTTGGACGTCCAAGGAGTCAGTTTAGAGGCTGTTAATGCCTTTTGAAATCGTAATAATTGGCATTTACTAAGTCAGAGCTTGGAATTCAGTCATTATACTCGCAAGACAGTTAAAAAAAATACCTATGCACAAGATTCACATGTATTATTTGGACGCCCAAGGAGACAGTTTATAGAAGCAGTTATCGTCTTCTGAATTCATAATAATTGACATTTCTCACTATGGCAAAGCTTGAAACACGGCCGCTATACGCATAAGAACAGTTACAGAACACTACCTAAGGACAAGATCCACATACACTATTCGGACATTGCCTTCTGGATTCGTAATAATTGATCATTCTTAGGCAGAGCTTGGTATGCAGCCGCTATGCTCACAAGCCAGATAGCACACGCCCTAAGACAAGAAAAATCCACGTGTGTACTCTTCGGACGCCCAGGGGGACAGCGTGCACGGGAAATTCCTGCGCCTGAGGGAAACTTGTCGAGGGAGTGAGGAATGTCCGGGAAAGTGTTGACGAGGCAGGAAAGTGTTCGTCCGCGGAGAAACTTGACACGTATATTCTTTGGCGCCAAGCACACACACATTGGACAAGGCTTTCGAAGGAGTTGCAGGCACTTCTTCCATGGATACTGGACTCTGGTGGTAGCTATGTGAAACTTCTATATATGTCATGAAAGTGAAACAAAAATCCTGAAAACCCTATCAATTTGTATATTATTTAGCGCCCAAGCACACACGCATTGGACAAGGCTTCGAGAAGGGAGACTTCCTCTGGTGGCAGCTGTGTGAAACTTCTATATACGTCATGAAAGTGAAACAAAAATCATGAAACTCGATCAATTTCTTATCCGGCCTTGGAAATAGTTGATGTATGTAGCAACCTTACTTAATAACGATAATATAACTGAACAGATAGGTAGATATACAGAGAGAGCGAGAGGTTGATACACAGATAAAAAGTTAGGAAGATAGATATTTGAAAAGGTAAGAGACTGAGAATATTGACCTAAAACCTAAATACTTATGTAGCAACCTTACTTAATAACGATAATACGGCTGAACAGATAGGTAGCTAGATAAAGAGAGAGAGCGAGAGGTTGATAGATAGAAAGTAAGGAAGATAGATATTTGAAAAGGTAGACACACAAAGTAGATAGCAAAATAAATAAATATGTAGAGAAAAAGAGAAAAAAGGAAGAAATGAGGGGAGGGGGGGCAAGGCAAGGAAAGCTGATAAATAGATAGAAAGTTAGGAAGATAGATTTTTGAAAAGGTAGACACACAAAGTAGATAGTTAAATAGATAAATATGTAGAGAAAAAGAGATAAAAAGGAAGAAAGGAGGAGGAGGGTGTTAAAGCAAGGAAGTCTCAATAGAAAGTTTGGAAGATAGATATTTGAAAAGGTAGACACACAAAGTAGATAGCTAAATAAATATGTAGAGAAAAAGAGATAAAAAGGAAGAAAGGAGGAGAAGGGGGGGGCAAGGCAAGGAAGTCTCCCTGGCTCAAGGCGGGCGCTCTACCTTGCTTGGGCCGAATACAATTTTTGCTGCGTGCCTGTTTTTACCTGAGCTTTTAAGGTGTGACTCCCATCGCCACACCTACCGCCCGCAGGCTCTCCATCCCTCCCTCCACCTTCCCTCCTTCTCTCAGTCTTTCCTCCTCTTCCCCCTGTCTTCCCCTCTATCCGTTCCTCCATGCCCCCTGTTCCCTTGTTCCTCTCTAATGAAAGAAAAAATGAACGCAAGGAGCAGTGAGTAGCGAGCTTTTTTTTATTATAGTTTTTTTTTTTTTAACTTGAAAAAAAAAATCCTTCTTTTCCACCTTCCCTCCTCTCAATCTTTCCCCCCCTGTTCCCTTGTCACTCTCTAATGAAAGAAAAAATTAACGACAGAAAGGAAGATAATTAAGCTTCTCTCCCACCTTCCCTCTTTCTCCCTCTTCGATTCTACTTGTTTTCATTTTCTGTAGTTATCTCCTCCCTCTCCGCCTCCTCTATTCTTCTTCCTTATCCTCCATTCCATTCCATATTCCTTTTCCCTTTATGACAGAAAGAAAAAAAAATAATGAAATAAAAAAGGCAAGTGAAAAAAAATGCCGCAACCAGAAAATATGTTCACTGTGGTCGACGGGTTTATACGGAGGAAAAATTGTGATGCGCAGAGGCAGGCTGTGTAATGACTTCATGATGCATCGATAGTCTTCGGGTCAATGCTCCTCTAATCTTGCTAGCTGTATGCACGCTTCCCGCGGTCTCATAGCACAAGACCTACTCAAGATTTTTTTTTTTTATACATTATTCAACTTTCTAATGCAGGAATTTATCAGTAGCTTTATTTTTTTTACAGCAAAGGAGACAGCTCAAGGGCACAAAAAAAGGAAACAATAATAAAAAAAGCCCGCTACTCGCTGCTCCTAAAAAAATAATCAAAAGAGATTGCATCGCATTAACTGGTAATCTCCGCATCCCATCAACTGATATCTTCCTATATTTTCTAGTCATGATGCGAACTCGTTAATTAAAATGTTAGTATTTTCCACTTACGGCCTCAACTCTTTAATACTGAGGACAGTTTATACCAAAACGTCTCCGGAACACGTTGCTATTTGCTTGCTGGACGATCTTATCTATCAGCTTTGTCGGGGCACTATTTCTATGGGGATTTTTCCTTTACCATTTCCTCCCTTTGACCCTAAAATAAATAAATAAGCAAATAAGTAAATCTTCCACAAGCTTCCCCAGCAGCGCAACCCCTCCCCCTTCCCCCCTCCCCCCATTAACTCCCCCTTGACTCCCTCCCCCTCCCCCCCCTGACTCATCCTCACGCCGCGGCTGCAGGTGGGCCAAACACGCCGCCGGGAGGAGGCAAAATCCCTTTCGTCTCGCTGCTAATCCCCAATCCCTCAGGGGCTCTGCTGGCCTCCCTCGGCGGCCAGGAAACAGGAGAGGCCCTTCACTCTCCCCTTGGGCCCGGGCAGGCGTTGGTCAGGTGAGGTCACGAAGGTCAAATGAGGCGTCCCCCGGGGCTCGGAAGGGGGCGGGGCGACAGGGAGGCGGCGGGAAGGGTGAGAGCCGCGTCGAATCCCGCCTCTCAAGACATTCATCCCGGCCTGTAAACAACTGAGTGTGTCCTGATGAAGTGCTCCGAGGCTGGACACCGCCCCCCATGACCCCTTCGCCCCCCCTGCCCCCTTTGCCCTCCCCCGCCCCCCCACACCGCCGCCATACAACACACACACGCACTTACACATAGGGCCATATTTTTAAACATTTCTGCGCCCAAGAACACGTAATTTACTAGTCTTTCGTGGGAGTTTAGGGCATTTCCAGGGGTACTTCTATGACCCTGGTGGTAGTCTGAGCCTTCTTCTGTACCGTGAACCTAAAAGAACACTCATTAGAACTCGATTAACCTCCATTTTGTCCTTTGGAAATAGTTGATGTGAGGAGCATCTGACAGTACCAACTTTTCCACACAAACACACAGGCACGATCGCCCCCCTTCCCCATCACAATATATGCACACACACGCACAAACATACATACAAACACTCTCACACATACAAGCACACAGGTATATGATCACACGCTCCCCCTTGCCCCCCCCGTACATACACACACAATTACAAACACGCAAATACACACACAAAAATCCAAAAACAAACCAC